>NC_142068.1:102335000-102550000 GCF_059756535.1 Pantherophis guttatus | reverse complement strand
GCTCTTCAAAAGCAAAATGTCTTTAAGGAAAAACTAAGTCCAGTTGCCTCTTGAAAAGGCACCTTTGGGACAACCATGACCTGGATGACTAAGCATCTCCATACAGACTTCATTAGGCCAACTCAAATCTGCGTTTCATTGGTCTGAAACACTATCCTCACTTTCCATGTTGGGGAGCAATCACCACAAAGGCACTTTTCAAATAAACTATGCCCAACACAATTTTTTAAATTCAACAATGGTAGAATCTTCTCAGTGAAGTCTCAGACCCAGTTTTGATGGTCAACTATGTGCATTCTTCTTCAGCAAATTTAATTTTAATTTTAGATAACTGATTTGGGGGTCACTGAATCCTAAACTACGGTTAATCAGTGACCCATTTTTAAAAATATTTTAGCAATGTATGAAGATTCTTGCTTTGATGTTTCAAAGAGTTGGCCCTTGGTTTTCTTTTAAGAGGATTTTCTTTGACTGAAAATTGTACTCTGCAAAAAGAACTTCTTTTTTAGACCCTTATTTGAAAACTACAAAAACATTGGTGCACCCAGGAGAAACAATCTGACTTATTTCATGGAATGAGCCTGCATTTCACCAGTAAGACTGGACTCTTGGTTTCAAAGGTCAAAACGAAATTTGGTTCTCCTTGTACCTATTTCCATTTTTGAATCAGCTTTATGTATTTGATTTGATCAGTTCATTTAATCAATCAAATTTTCTTCTTCTTCTTTTAAAGGGACATAAATGGGACTCAAATTTTGCTGTCAATTCGGTATATAATGATTCAGAAGAATGTCCCTCTTGTAACTCTTTTATTACAAAATTTTGTTTTCTTTGAATCTATTTTTTTTTTTAATTTGATTTATATGCCGCCCTTCTCCGGAGACTCAGGGCGGCTTACAATGCGCTAAGCAATAGCCTTCATACTTTTGTATATTTATACAAAGTCAGCTTATTGCCCCCACAAACTGGGTCCTCAATTTACCTACCTTAGAAAGGATGGAAGGCTGAGTCAACCTTGAGCCTTGGAGAGATTCGAACCAGCAGTAAATTGCAGGCAGCTGTGTTAATAACAGGGTGCGTAGACCACTGTACTATCAAGGCTCTTTGAATTTTATTTGAATTTTTGAATCAGTTTTCTATGTCTGATACAGTCCATTGACTTAATCGATCAAGTTTTCTTCTTCTTCTTCTAAAGGGACATAAATATTCACATGGGACTAAACTTTTGCCATCAATTCAGACTCAGAAGACTGAGTCATCTTGCAACTCTTTTTCCTCCTTGGAAGCCTAGTTTAGAGGAGGAGGAGGAGGAGGAGGAGGAGGAGGAGGAGGAGGAGGACGAGGAGGAGGAAGAGCCCTCTCTCATTACACCAAACACTTTGCAAGGACTTAAGAGTGAGATGGGATGAGACCTTGACATTCAGTGAAAGGTCACATTTTCATGGCAAATGTAACCTCTGGCAAGCAATAAAGACAGAAGAAGTGGGGGGGGAGAGAAAAGAAAAGAAAACATACTTGGATCTGACAAGATGGAGTCGGTTTTCGGCAAAAATTGGTCACAGCGGACTCCTTGGTAGCCTTCTTTGCACCTGAGAAAAATGGAAGAAATGACAAACATACGCATGCGGTAATAACAAGCTAATTTCAAAACATCATTTGAATGGAAATCTTGTTCATAATGCACATAATTGTTCATAATGTTCACCCACCTCTGGAGGTTGTGGGTGCTTCAAAACTGGAATTTTTAAAGAAGAGATTGGACAACCGTTTGTCTGAAAAGGTACAGGGCTTCCTACTTCAGCAGGAAGTTGGACAAAAGACCTCCCAGGTCTCTTCCAGCTCTGTTCTTCTGTTATTGTGTTATGTGTCAAGGGAGTCCACCCATTCATAACTAACGGAAGGCTCAAGGGCAATTATTTCCCAATTTTCTATTCCACTAACAGTTTCTGATGCATTGTTCTAGGGTGCACATGGTTCAAGTTGTTTTTATTTGGCTACTTTAATTATATCTGAGTCCTACACCTAGTTTTACTCACCTGACCTACAATGTAGGGCTTCATTCGGTGTGGTGGATAGATAGGTGGGTTTGGCCTGCAGAAGGACACCCATACAGTCAATTGGAAGAAGTGTTGAAGTGGTACTCGGGCTAATAAGCATGCCTTTGAAAAGCAGCCGTGCACCTCTCCTAACAGCACGAGCAATCAACCAGTGGAACGGCTTCCCTTCATTAGTCACTGCTCCATTCACTGGAGGCTTTCAAAAAGAGACTGGACAACCATTTTAACTGAAATGGTATAGGGTATCCTGCTCGAGCAGGGGTTGGATTAGAAGACCTCCGAGGTCCCTTCCAACTCTGCTATTCTGTGTTATTCTATGCATGTAGAAATAATCCTTCGCAAGTTTATATTGCAGGGGGAAAAACCAATATATATGGGATATCTGTATTCCAGGGAAATTTCTCTGCTACATCTCATATCTTCTGTTATAAATGCTAAAACCTTTTTTTTAAAAAAAAAAAAAACCTTTCCATAACCCATCAAGATTTCTCAGAACAAAATAATGTGTTAGGGCGTTACTTAACAAAGCCATCAATGACATTACTCTTATTCAGACAATTTAAGACCTAAGATCTTTTTGATAAGATTATTTATAAAAACCAGCAATGAATTCTCAGTGTTATTCTTTGGTAAACATAGAGTTATCTTTTGTAAAAGACCATCAAGCAATTTTTAATGAGCAGGGATATAAATCAGAATTCACTACAATATTGATCGATGATGGTAATTAAGGGCAGAGGAATGCAGAGTTGTCAATTCATGAGTAACCAGCTACTGCAGTCTTGGAGTTGGTCTAGATCAGGAAATTGCAAACCTGGGTTGAAAAATGAGGAATCCTAAACATTCCCTTCTTTTCTCTATGTCACTTTCCCTTTCTATTTCGTAATATGGATGGAGTCTTCTCCCCACAATTTCTCCTACCAACCAAACCAAGATAATTTTGTGAAAATCATGGGAAACCAGGTCCAATCAGATCTAAAGAACTCTTCTGTACCCTAGTGGTTACAGAATTGCTATTACTTGAATTTCATCTGGACACAACCTGGATTAACTAATCTACAGACATATTATGATCATCATTTTAGCCTAGACAAATAGAAAGAGACATTTGGCAGATGGCAAACTGAAGGCATGGAACATCGCATCTCCGTATAATATCCAGAGAATCAAAAGTAAGACATAAATACATATACAAGAAATAAACTTGTATTCAAGGTGATGTAGGGGAAGGATGAAGGCTGTAGTTCAACTATCCATTTGGCAATACACAACGTTTATGACAGACATGACATAAGCACTGAGCATTGCCCGTGTTGATTTTCTGCTCGAGACATGGACGTCTAAAGAGTCTGAAGGTAACTTTTGGGAAAGATGTAATGCATGCTACACATAGCTTAGAAATATGTAGGTAAAGGTAAAGGTTCCCCTTGCACGTATGTGCTAGTCATTCCTGACTCTAGGGGACGGTGCTCATCTCCGTTTCAAAGCTGAAGACCCAGGACTGTCTGAAGACAATTCCATGGTCATATGGCCGGCATGACTAAATGTCAAAGGCGCATGGAACGCTCTTACCTTCCCACCAAAGGTGGTCCCTATTTTTCTACTTGCATTTTTTTAATGTGCTTTTGAACTAGCTAGGTTAGCAGAAGCTGGGACAAGTAATGGGAGCTCACCCCATTATCCGGCACTAGGGATTTGAACCACTGAACTGCTGACTTTTCAATCAACAAGTTCAACGTCTTAGCCACTGAGCCACCGTGTCCATGTATATTTTTATATATATAAACTCTCTCTCTCTCTCTCTCTCTCTCTCTCTCTCTCTCTCTCTCTCTCTCTCTCTCTGTGTGTGTGTGTGTGTGTGTGTGTGTCTTCTTAAGTTTTCGCGGGTGTGTGTATGTAAAAAGTTAAAATCTCGGGTGTTTTCCCGCGTCATTATAAATTTGTTAGTTAAAATGTTTAAAATCCTGGCTAAGATCCCAGCTCAGAATCCTCTAAATTCCCAAACAAAAACCCTTTGTAAGGTCTTTCTATAAAATTTTCAATTTTTGAAAGACCTTACAAAGGGTTTTTGTTTGGGAATTTAGAGGATTCTGAGTGGGGATCTTAGCCAGGATTTTAAACATTTTAACTAACAAACTTATAATGACGCAGGAAAACACCCGAGATTTTAACTTTTTACATACACACACCCGCGAAAACTTAAGAAGACAGATATCACACCTCTATGGGGAGGAAATGTACAAACTCATTAGTGAAAAGTTAGAAGTAAGAAGGGCTGTAATATTATGTGATCTAAGTTTCCTACGCCGTTGTCGAGACCAAGGAGTTATACCAACATGTTTTATAGTTAAATTCCACCCTATGTCTGCTTCTATTAAACATATTTTATGAAGAACAGAAATGGCATTTTTGAGAAATGAACTCCATAACAAAAGGTTCTTATTAGATCAAACAAACAAGGATTTATTAACTCTGCATTTGAAAATAAGTAATACGGTTCACCCTATTCTGTGGGACAAAATAAAACTTCTGGCCCTTTGGAGGGCTGAAACTGAGACCTTTTACAAAAGTAATAGACATCAAAAGAAATTTGAAAACTTAAAAAATCAAGGGAGACCCCCTAGAGTAACATAGCATCATCTGAAAAAGGTAGTTTACAATGTTTCTAATAGAGAGCTGACTACAGCAGAAACAAGCATCTTAACAAAAGGCTTTAATTTTCCAGTAACACCCAAGAGAATTCCTATAGAAACAATAATATGTGAAGTGGAAGCCAGCTTAACAAAACTTAATGTTGAGGATGCTGATAAAATTAGGCATGAGGTTACTAACATTATCTGCACTAGTAAACCCCCAAAAAGTAATCTGCCCAGAGAAGAATATAGAGCATTGCAGGAACTAAGAAAGGATGACAGCAACTTCCGGTGGCACCGCAGGCACTGGCAGATGTTCCTTTTGGATCGTCAGCCCTGCGATCTCATTAAAATCGCTAAGACAGTGCAAATCAGCTGACTGGCGGTTTGGAAATCTTCCCCTCGGGAGAAGAGAGGAAGGCGAGCAGCCGGACAAAGGTAGAGCTCCCCAAAAGCCCTAGGAGTAATTCTGGGGCTTGGAGGGTGAGAGCTCCCTGGTAGTCCGACTGAGCTCCGGATCCAGGACTTTTCTGCTTTAAGCAGAACAAGACGCCGCAACCACCCCTGCAATCAACATTCAGCTTCAAAATAATTTTAAAGCAGGCAGAACAAAAACAGGAGTCCTAGTAACTGCAAGTACTGAACTTTAACTCTGTATCTATATTTCTTCCTTCCAAGATCTTCAAAAAGGAAAGGAAAAATGGCGCCTGAACTGTAACAGGGCGTGGGAAAAGTGAAAGTTATAGTGAAAGTGATTGTTAACATCATTAGCGCTTCTAAGGCTGCTCAAGACTATTGGATTCTATACTAAAGAAAGAAAGATTTAAAGTGGAAAGATTACAGTTTGGACTTTAAATAAACTATAATACTTACAAAAGATTTAAAAACATTTGGACTTACTGATTTGGTTGCTGTAAGACGTATAAATTGAGTTAAAAATGGCTTCTAAGCAAATAAAATCTGGCTTTAAAAGTGCTGGAGGATTGCCAGCACAACCATCAAAACTACAATCTTTGTCTACTTCAAACCCACAAATATTAACTTTGGAAGCTCTACAGGAATCTTTACAGGAGGCTTTTAAGCAACAAACCTCTGTTTTAGAGGGGAAAATTAAGGGAGTGTCTGATGAGATGGCTGAAATTAAGGAGGTCATTCAAACTCAGAATAAGGAAATAAGAGAAGACATAGTAATGGCATTTCAGGTCTGGCAAAACACATTGAATTGTTGGATGAAAGAATAGAAGAAATTAATCAGTCTAATGTGAATTTGGAAAATAAAATGGATGAAGTTCAGACCAAGGTGGATAGGGCAGACGATGAAGTGGTGATGTTATAATATAGAGCGATGGAATTTGCCCTGAGAGTAAGAGGTCTGAGAGAACATAATCAAGAGAATCTGAGAGAGATCTTTGCAGAGGCTTTTGCAAAGATAACTGGAGAGCAACAAGCAGATCTTTCATTGCAAATTGACAAAATATATCGCGTTAATTCCTGGTTTGCTAGACAGAATCAATTGCCAAGAGATATTGTGATTTATTTTACAACAAGGAGGACCTGAAATGAAATTTTACAAGTCTTCTATAAAAATAAACTTCAAATGGCAGGACAAAAGGTTTTAGTGCTGAAAGAAATCCCCCCAAAAATGTTGAGAAGCAGAAAGGAGTTTGCTTTTTTGGTGGATGAACTTAGAAATCGACAGATTCAGTTTAGGTGGGATGTTCCAGCTGGACTGGTGGTGAATTACATGGGAGAAAGGCATTGCCTTAACACAATTTGGAAGGCAAGAGATTTTTATACTAATGTATTAAAGGCTGGATGCCCATCATTTCCGGAAATGAGGAGAAGAAAAGAAGAGCTGGCAATACAGGGACAGAAGGAAAGTAAACAGCCACAAGCTGCAGGAGAGACCTCACTTATTGAAGAAGATTTATTGCAACTTTTTGGTACTGTTCAACCTTTGGAAGTAGCAGAAAAAAGAGAAGAACCAAAAGATCAAAGACAGACCTGAGCTGCAGCTAAACGAAAAGAACAAGACTTAAAGATACAGCAAACCCAAATGAAAACTCAAGAAGCTACAAAAACAGAAGCAGTGGGAGGAGAAAGGCCAAAGAGAAAGGTGCAGAAGGATCTTCAGCTGGCGCTTCTGAAGCTTCAAGGCCCCAAGAATGGCAACTACATTTTTGACCTGGAATGTCAATGGTTTAAATTCACCACAAAAGAGAAAGAAAATATTTCACTATTTGAAACAGTTTAAAAATGATGTAATTTGTCTACAAGAAACACATATTAGAGTGACAGACCAAAAATATTTGATAAATTCAAGATTGGGAACACATTTTGTTGCATCTGCTCCAGAGAAGAAAAATGGTATAGTTATATACCTAAAGACAGATTTAACAGCCAAACTAATTGAGGCAATTGCTCAAGGAAGATACATTGCAACTGAATTTCTAATAGAAGGGAAGAAAACACTTTTAATTGGAGTATATGCTCCCAACCAACAGCAAGAAAAATTTTACAAGCTTTTGCATACCGAAATAATACAATAGGATTATAAATCGTGTATATTAATGGGTGATTGGAATGGAGTACTGGATACTCAAAAGGACAAAAAAGGATTACTTCAAAATACCCAAAATCAAGCAAGATTGCCTAAATCTTTTTTTGACATGATGGATGATATGGAGCTGAGACTTATCTGGCAGGAACGAAATGTTGAAGAAAAGGATTTTACTTTTTTTTTTTGATAGACATCAATCTTTTTCTAGGATTGATTTTATACTAATCACTAATTATTTTTTTTCTAGGGTAAAGAAGACGAAGATATGTTCAAGAATTTTATCTGATCATAGTCTGGTGTGGATGGAATTAGAGCAGGAAAAGGGAGCTAGAAGGTCTTGGAGGCTAAATGAAAATCTGTTTAGATATGAGGAAAATGTGAAAGAATGTAAAAAACAAATGAAAGAATTTTTTGTTATGAATATGCATAAGGGTACATCTATGGAAATGGTTTGGAATGCAAGTAAGGCATATATGAGAGGAACCTTAATACATTTGAATAATAAATATAGACGTAGACAAGAAAAGAAACGAAGGGACTTAGAAGAGGAAATAAAAAAGAAAGAGCAGGCACTTATACTGAATCCAACAGATAAGAAAATAAAGGAAACAATAAATTTGTTGCGAGGGCAGTTCAACATGTTGATGGCAGACCAAGTGGCAACTAATTTACAATATGCTAAACATAATACTTTTTGTAATGCGAATAAACCAGGTAGATGGTTAGCCTACTTGTTAAGGAAAAAACAAAAGCTACGTACCATAGAAAAAATAGAATACAAAGGTAAAGGGGTATATCAACAAAATATGATTTAAAAAGCTTTTTTTAGAATTCTATACAAAGTTATATGCTAGTGATACAATTCGAGATAAAGACATAGATAGATATTTACAGGAGGAGAATATTCCTGTAGTTACACCAGAGCATAGGGAAGGATTGAACCAACCAATAACTTCGGAGGAAATTATTTTAGCAATTAAACAGTTAAAAGGGGGTAAAGCTCCAGGCAAGATGGACTGACAGCTGTTTGTTATAAAAATTTGCAGTTAGAAATGGTAGAACCGCTTAAGGAATTATTTAGTAGGATTCAAGCTGGAGGAGATGTACCCCCATCCTGGAGAACAGCTTTTATTTCATCGATTCCAAAGGAGGACCAAGATCGTAGTCAACTTAAAAATTATAGGCCAATATCGCTTTTAAATACTGATTATAAGATTTTTGCTAAAATATTAGCAAATAGGTTAATGGTAGTTATGCAACAAATGATTCATAATGATCAATCTGGATTTATAAGTGGGAGACAAATGAAATGTAATGTAAGACAAATTGTAAACTTATTGGAATATTTGGAAAGAAACAACCAAGTCCCTGCAGTGCTTATTTTTTTGGATGTGGAGAAGGCATTTGATCGACTGAATTGGCAATTTTTATTGAAAATAATAGAAAAGATGCAGTTTGGAGAGTATTTTACATAATCTATTAGGGCAATATACCAGAGACAAACAGCACAAATAATAATTAATGGTGGTTTAACAGAAACTTTTAAAATTGAAAAAGGAACAAGACAGGGATGCCCTTTATCACCATTATTGTTTATTTTAACTTTGGAACTTTTATTGAACAAAATACGAGGGTCAAATAAAATAAAGGGAATTAAAATTAGACATCATGATTATAGACTAAGAGCATTTGCAGATGACTTGGTTGTTACTTTAACTCAACCAGTACAATCAGTTACAGGTTTAATGGATATAATTAGCCAATATGGACAAATGTCTGGATTTAAAATAAACAAACAAAAAACAACGATAATAACTAAAAATATGACAGTAAAGCAAAAAGAAGAACTAGAAAGATTAACAGGATTTGAAATAGTAAAAAAGGTTAAATATTTAGGGGTATATATTACAGCTTCAAATGTAAAATTGTATAAAAATAATTATGAATTGTTATGGCAAAAAATACAGAAAGAGATGGAGAATTGGGAAAACTACAATTATCTTTGTTGGGAAGAATAGCAGCAATAAAAATGAATGTTTTACCTAGGTTTTTATTTTTGTTCCAAATGATACCAATACTCAAGAAAGATGAAAATTTGAGGGAATGGCAGAAGGGTATTAATAATTTTGTTTGGGCAGGGAGAAGACTGAGAATAAAGTTAAAAATAATGCAAGATATACGTGAAAGAGGAGGTCTTAAAATGCCTAATTTAATTATACTATGAAGCAGCTGTCCTATCAATAATTAGTGACTGGATTAATTCAACAGAAGAAAGAATATTGAATATTGAAGGATATGATTTGTTATATGGTTGGCATGCTTATTTATTATATGATAAGAAGGTGGATAAGACCTTTAAAAGTCATATATTAAGGAACACCTTGTTACGAGTTTGGAAAAAGTATCAATATAAGTTAAATTATAAGATACCTATATGGGCAATACCCAGACATGCGATAGAGAATATAAGTATAGAACAAAAGCAAGAGGTGATTACCTATAAAGAGCTCCTTAAAATGGAAGGGGGTATATTGCAGTTAAAGTCTTTAAATGCATTAAAAGAAGAAAGGATAATTCAAACTTGGTTTCAGTATGGACAGCTGCAAGCTAGATGGAAAGAAGATCAGAGAATTGGTATCATGCAGAATGAGGAAAATTTGGTAAAACAAATTAGAGATCAAGGCCAAATGCACATAAAAAGATTATATAATATATTGATAAAAATAGATTCAGAAATGGAATTAATTAAGGACTGTATGATAAAATGGGCACAAAATATTCAGGAACCAATAATGATGGAAACTTGGGAAAAAATATGGGTTAGAAATGTGAAATTTATGCAAGCACAAAATTTAAGAGAAAATTTTTATAAAATGTTCTATAGATGGCATTTAGATCCTAAAAAGTTAGCTTGTACGTATCCGAATTTGCAATCTAAATGTTGGAGATGTGATTGTGATGATGCCACTCATTATCATATATGGTGGACTTGTAAAAAAGTTAAAGCATTTTGGATTAAAATATGGTAGATTATCCAAAATATTCTTAAAAAGAAGATAACGTTTACTCCACAGTTCTTTCTGTTGGGTATAATCACAGATTGTACGGTTATAGAGACTAAATTGATTTTAAATGTAATAACTGCAGCTAGACTTTTGGTGGCGCAATATTGGAAGAAGGAAGATCTGCCTACTATTGAAGAATGGACATTAAAAGTAGCGAATTTAGCAGAAATGGCGAAAATTTCAGCTTATTTGAAAGATCATTCACAAGAAAGATATATATCGGAATGGAGAAGATGGATTGATTATATTCAAAACAAATATCGGACTAAAAAGTATCAAATAGCTTATGAATGAATAGAAAAATTAAGAATATTTATATTTAGTTAAGTAAAGGGGGAGTTAAAGTGTGAAGGGGGGGATAGGAATCCATAGTTAGTTAGCTTAGTTTAGTATATGATTGTTAATTGTTATACCCTGTATTTTGTTCTGGGAAGTTCAGGGTGGGTTGGGGATAAGGAAGGGAGGGAGGGATGGGGAAATATTTGTAAAACTTCTTTTTTTTTTTTTGTAAAATCTTTAATAAAAAAAAGGAAAAAAAAGAAAGGATGACAGCATAATCATACTGCCCGCAGACAAAGGCAATGCCACAGTGATAATGAATATGGTGGATTACGACAAAAAGTTACTCGAGCTCCTCCAAGATGTTACATATAAAACCTTAAGTACTGACCCAACCATATATTTAGAAAAAACTACCAAAACCAAGATAAAGACCAGTTCCATAGATAAAGAAGTTCAACAAACAATCATCCCTAGAGAGAAGTCATCGAAAACTCCAAAACTATATGGCCTCCCAAAAATACATAAAGAGGGCATACCTCTCATACCCATAGTTAGCTCCATAGACTCTCCGCTACAAAACTTGGCTAAGTATTTAGCCAAACAACTACAACCGTTTGCGGAATCGATTGCTTCTTATGTGCAGAACTCATATCATCTCATAGAAATTCTGAGAAACCAATGCATAGAGCAGGGTGACCTACTTGTAAGCTTTGATGTGGTCTCATTATTCACCCAAGTACCCATTATAGAAGCTCTAGCAACGATCAAAAATAAATACCACCCACCAAACCACATCATAAAATTGGCAGAGCATTGCCTTTCTAACACCTAACTTCATGTACGGAGGGCAAAGATATAAACAAATGCAAGGGGCACCAATGGGATCACCGCTCTCCCCAGTTATTGCCAATCTGTTCATGGAGGGATTAGAAATTAAGGCGTTGGAACAAACTACTTATAAACCAAAATTATGGCTCAGATATGTAGATGATACGTTTGAGAAAAACCAACCGTACACCCGAAGCCAAGCCAATAGACACAGACTGGGATTCCCAACCAATCAGAATGAAGAGGTGGGGCCATCCCAGCAAAGCAGACTACCAGCACCAGATTTGAAATAGTAATGGCAGTTGCTGCAAAAGACCCCTTGCATAAGCCTGATGATGGCAGATGAGATTCTGCCGAAACGTTGCCAAAGTGCTCTCAATCTTACACAGGAGAAGACCCGAATACACCAAGACTTGCATACCTGTACCCGTGAAAATCTACAAAAACAAATATCTTACCTCTACGGGGAGGAAACCTTCCTTCTGACCAGGACCTACGAGAAATTCAAAGTCCGAAGAGCTACCATCTTATGTGACCTCACATTCCTACGAAACTGCCGAAACAAAAACTTGATCCCCACATGCTTCCAACTAAAATTCCATTCTAAAACCTCAGCCACTGAAAGGATCCTGAAAAGGACTGAATTAAGCCTAATCAGAAATGAACTCCACAGGAAAAGATTCCTACTAGACCAAATCAACAGGGACCCACTCACTCTTCACCTCAAACTCAGCAACAAAATCCACCCAGCACTCTGGGACAAATCCAAACAACTAGCCTTCTGGAGAGCCGAAACAGAAACTGCCCACAAGACAGACACACACACCAACAAACTCCACAGACTAGAAAAACGCCAGAAGCCCAACCCCCCTCCACAGCAACTCATGAAACAAACAGCACATAACATATCAGACAGGACCCTCACCACAGCAGAAACCAATGTCCTTTCCAAAGGATTCAACTTTGCAGTCGCCCCCAAACGCATCCCCACTGAAAACATCATATGTGGAGTTGAAGCCAGCCTAACCAAAATCAACCCAGATGAAGCCAATAAAATCAGACTTGAAGTCGCCAACGTCCTCTGCTCCAGCAATCCACCCAGAAACAACTTTCACCAAGAAGAACAAAAAGCACTCACCAACTTGAGGAAAGACAATAACATAATCATTCTCCCAGCAGACAAAGGCAATGCCACACTGGTGATGAACACATCTGACTACCAAGCCAAACTATCCAACCTACTCCAAGACCTCGCTTACAAACCTCTAAACACAGACCCAGCACCTACCTGGAAAAAACCACCAAATCCAAAATAAAAGCCTCTCCCATCAGCGAAGAGATCCAGCAAAGACTCATCCCCAGAGAGAAATCATCCAGATGCCCCAAGCTCTATGGCCTCCCCAAGATACACAAAGAAGGAACACCACTCAGACCCATAGTCAGCTCCATAGGCTCACCTCTACAGAATCTTGCCAAATTTCTTGCCAAACAACTTCAGCCCTACGCAGAATCCATTACCTCTCACGTACAAAACTCATTCCACTTCATAGAAACAATAAAGAAACAAAACCTACAACCCAACGACCTACTTGTGAGCTTCGATGTCATATCCCTCTTCACCCAAGTGACTATTAAAGAAGCCTTGACAGCTATCCAAAATAAATAACCCCCCCCCAAACACATCCTAGATCTGATCAACCACTGCCTAACCAACACATACTTCATCCACAATGGACAAAGATACAAACAGATAGAAGGAGCACCTATGGGATCACCCCTCTCACCCGCCATCACAAACCTGTACATGGAACACGTTGAAACCAACGCCTTAGATAAATCTGAACACAAACCTAAACTCTGGCTGAGATATGTAGATGACACTTTCGTAATTTGGCCACACGGGAAAGAAAAACTGGACAACTTTCTCACACATCTCAACAGCCTACATCCCAAAATACAATTTACTATGGAAACAGAAGCTAACAACAAACTTCCCTTTTTGGACATCCTAATCTTCAAAAAACCCAATGGCTCCCTAGGACATACCATCTACAAGAAAAAAACACACACCAACAGCTACTTAAACGCACAATCACATCACCACCCTGCACAGATCAACTCCGTAGCCAAGACTCTCATCTCCAGAACCAAACGCCTAGCCGACAAAGACCACCTGGAAACTGAATTACACACTCTCACAAACGTATTAATCTCTAAAGGATTCCAAAGAAACACTATCACCAACCTAATCCAAAGGGAGACACCCCCCAAGAACCGAGACACAAAACAGGACAACGGCATCGCCCTCCTCCCTTACATCAAAGGCACCACAGATAAAATCAGCAAAATTCTCCACAAACACAATATCAAGACAGCCTTCTGCACTGACCAAAAAATCGCCAACATTTTAAGAAATCCCAAAGACAAGATCCAGCTAGAAAACCGAGGAGTCTATGAAATACCATGCAAAATCTGCCCAGCCACATACATTGGACAAACTAATAGGATAATAAATGCACGCATTGCAGAACACAAGAACACAGTCAGAAAAGAAGAAAAAACTTCCTCCCTTTTCCAGCACCTTAAAGCTACAGGACATGAAATTGATTTTGAAGGAACCAAATTAATCTCCAAAACTGAACACCTCAACAAGAGAATAATTATGGAAGCCATTGAAATAGAAAAACACCCCCAAAACATGAATAAACGTGACGATACCTCCCGCCTGCCAGACATCTGGAAACTAGCCCTTGTCAACAAACGAGTCCCAGCACCCACAGACAGAAAAATCTACACCCCAGAAGCCAGACACACACACCCCGAGACCTCCAGCCAAATCACATTCCAGCCAGCCACAAAGATGAAGCCCTGCCACCTGGTGGAGAAAAACCGACCGTACACCCGAAGCCAAGCCAATAGACACAGACTGGGATTCCCAACCAATCAGAACGAAGAGGTGGGGCCATCCCAGCAAAGCAGACTACCAGCAGCAGATTTGAAATAGTAATGGCAGTTGCTGCAAAAGGCCCCTTGCATAAGCCTGATGATGGCAGATGAGATTCTGCCGAAACGTTGCCAAAGTGCTCTCAATCTTACACGGGAGAAGACCCGAATACACCAAGACTTGCATACCTGTAACCGTGAAAATCTACGAATACACACACACACATATACAGTATATATATATATATATATATATATGTATGTATATATGTAGGTCTTTGGTTATATATATATATATATATAAATAAACAAACTATTATATATTTATATATATATAAACTGCTTTGCCTAACAATAATAGAATAAAATGTGGTGTTTCCCACAAGTTGTCAAAGAATGTTTCATAGCATAACACCATCCCTAAAACATGTCACAATGAATGCAATGAGATTTTTCTTTTAATTGCCTGCCCCTCCCCCTGTGGATATTACTTCCAATCTATATTATTGATGCAATTTAATGAAGAGAAATGATTTGTACCATCCAATGAATTAGAAGGCATCCATTTCAATTCACTGCTTTGATTTGATGATCCAATTCAGACAATTGTTCAATTTAGACATTCAGTTAATTGCCTTCAAACGTCTGAACTGAAGCTTTTCTCAGTGCACAGAGGTCTTCAGGTGGGTCAGTAAGAAGCAGAAGGCAACCTGAACAGGAACGTAGAAGCCTGAATCAAAGGACAGCTACTTCAGGCTGTTGCAGATCAAGGCTTGTTTAGAGCTCCTATGCGCCCTGAAACATTTTTTTTAAAAAAAAGATTAAATACTCCAGCCAAAATGGAGTACCATATTTTAGGTTTCGAGTCATGCATATCCAAATGCCACCCTGATAGTGGTACCCTTGACAAATATAAGAACTGTTGCATTCTCCAAGCAGAAATGAGAAATTCCACATTTCTGCTGAGTGAGCATTGCCACGACCAACCCTCTCACAGAAATAAGTAATCCCACTTGAAGAATCCAAATCCAGCAACAATTAGCTTTCCCTTGGCATAGATTATAAGGCTTGCTGATTCACCATGTGTCCAAATGAAGAAATAACTGCCCCCCCCCAAATGTCAGCAGTGAGTTGACAGAAATTGGTTATATCCCTTCTTTTAGCCTAGCTCAGAAATGGACAGCTCAGAGCAAAGAAGTCTGTTTTTCTTGATCCATAGAGAGGCAAACACTGAATTTCTTTTCTTTTCTCTTTTTATGTTTCTCTTTTCATGTAAAATGCATCCCAGGGAGTACAAATGCCATCCACTCTCTAGAAGGGGAATTTGTAAATAACCAAAATAGCCCCCTTGGGCCATTTGCTCATGGTTCATTTGATCATGTTTGAGAAACCTAACAGATTATGAGCAAGAATTGCATTAACCTTGTGGGACAAGAGTAAACCTACACAATTATTTTAAGCCTCTCTGCCCATTTTTCAGTATTATCCAGATCACCATTACCACCACTGCTTCATTGTTATTGTTGTTATTTCAGTCAGAATAATGGGGTTATTCTCCCCCTAAATCTATTGGAGAATATTACCATTTAGTGTTATTGAAACTTAGAGATTCAGAAACTTGCTTACAGCAGAAGCTTCAAAGACATGATACAGCTGCATAAATTGCTTCACTACTGACAAGCTAGAGGGCCCTAGGTATGCAAAAGATCTGCCTACAGTATCTATAGCCATTCTCAGTCATCCAGGTCATGGTTGTCCCAAAGGTGCTTTTTCAAGAGGCAACTGGAATTTATTTGTTTTCCCTTGAAGATGTTTCGCTTCTTGTCCAAGAAGCTTCTTCAGTTCTGACTGAATGATGGAGAATGGAAGGATTTATATCCCTGGCAGTCATCTGGTCATTAGCTCTCTTTCTGAGAATCATTGAGGCCACTTGGAGGTTTATCTGTGCCCTCAGGGTCACCTCAATATTGCAAATGGGTGTGGAACCCTCTTGGAACTGCTGGAAGGACTGTGTGGTAAGCAGGAGATACAATACAGTCCTTTCAGCAGTTCCAAGAAGGGTCCACACCCATTTGCACTATTCAGGTGACCCTCTCAGAAATCACGATTCAGGTGATGACTCTCAGAAAGAGTACTAATGACCAGATGACTGCAAGGGATATAAATCTTTCCATTCTCCACCATCCAGTCAGAACAGAAGAAGTTTCTTGGATGAGAAGCGAAATGTCTTCAAGGAAAAACAAAGAAAGTCCAGTTGCCTTTTGAAACAACACCTTTGGGATGATCTGCCTATAGTAGGTAGATACTGTGGTAGAAACCAAGTTCTATTTATGGGCCTGCTCCATGGTTAATTTCTAAGCATTCTCCTTGTGCCTTTTCATCTCAGTGGAAGATAGATGTTCTCTTCTTGACCTTGAGACTGAAAGTCATCTCTTCAATGTCTGCTTAATTACTCTTCCTGGCTTGAGAATCTAGTTCCTGTATTCTTATTTTCTGCCCTTGTATCAGGAATGTTTAAGGGGCGGGTGTGAAGCATTCAATCTGTTTTAAACCATATAACCAGGAAGGTCCTGACATGATTTCATTACCAGCTGTGTTCCATTTTGCCCATACAGAATCAAAAAAGTAGGCAGCCGAGAAAATATTTCAGCAAAGATGTTCTTAAAATGACACTGAATTGTACCTCTTCCCTGGCAAAGTTACAGAAGTGATTTTTCAGTGTCTTCAATAAGGGTTTTTTCCCTTTTTCCCCACCGCCATGTAGTTTACAACCAATGGAAAATACATTCAGGAGCACATATTCTAATGAGGATTTAAGCTGCAGTCAACTCTCCAACTGAAATTATATACTGCTCAGCTGTTTAGGCCTTGTGCATACAAATGCAAATACCATGTTAATTCATTTCGTAACATTTACAGAGATTTAAGAGGATTGAACTCTTGCTTTGAAATATTATCCCATGCCTGATAACAATATTTACTTAATTCCAGAGAAGTCTATGAGGCCAGTCACCATGTTCTTCTCATATTACAACAGGAATGCTCACCAGATTCTTCCTATTTCTCCCTTTAATTCGGCTTATCTCAATCTTGCCTGCAAAAGAATCTTCATGCATGGAATAAACCCACCCTTACCATTGAGAGTACTGGATGTTTAGAGAAGTACAAAGAGAACAAATGGCAACATCTTCTACCAACCCCTATTTTGTAGGCAAAGTCTTCTCACAAAGTCAGACTAGAATCGGCTGTGGCCTGGTTTAATTCAATGCAGGCTTCTCTTCTGATAATCATGGAGAAGAAACATCCGTCTGCTTGAGCATGAAGAAAAGAACGTAGTGCATCAGAATTGCTAAGCTCCTCCATATGGTGGGAGGTTCATAGGACCACGTTTCCATATGGCAAAGGTTTTAATTGGCGAGGAGTTCTCCATCTAAGAAAATGAAGGGGCAGGCTTCAGCTGCTGCAGCTACACTTTGAATGGACACAAAGGACGATTCTCATAAGCCAGTCTACCTTCATGCAATCCAGCCAAGAAGACTGTCCTCTCGTTAAGCATATTTCTGCAAGTTTAATGGCAGAGCAGAGGACATAAAAGGACTGAACAAGAATAATTATTAATTAATTTGAAGCGCATAGTAAAGGACAATCTGCTAAATTAGTTTTACTCCTAGACTGTTTGTGAATTTGTACAGTAAATAACAACACCAGGGTTTAGATATTCTATGGTCTGTGCCATGCAAGAACAGCCACCGGACAGCAATCCTATGTTTGCCTAAGTCTAAGGTGAAAGTAAAGCTTTATTTTTGTATTGAACTTGCACTTGGTTTTAACTAATTTTATGATTGTTCACCATCAATCACTGGTCTGGGATGGTCTGCTATAGAAATTGAATGAATAAGAAACAAACAAACAAAAAAAAAACATCTGCATTGAGTCACATTGAACATTGAATGTTTCCACGGAGAAGTACAGCTTGCTTTGTTTTTAATTGAGTATTTGTTTGTGTGTGTGTGTGTTTATTCCGTGTTGCTTTCTCGAGAACAATAGAAAGTAATTTGTTTCTGCCTTCTTTCTTCTTGTTGTTATTAACACAATCTCCCAGATTGTTCTGAGCAGACTGACATTGTGAGTATCTAGGTGTATCTAGGAGACCTAAGATATTGTTATAATATCTTGATGACGGGTTTTGGAACCCCGAGAGATGGCATGTGGCGAAGAGGGGGTTGAGGAGTTTTTTAACAAAATTTTTAACGAAAACTTTAAGGGGACCTGGGAGGGGGGGAGGGGGCTGTAGAGGTGGACAAGGGGGGGTCCTTATAGCCACTGAACCTGGTGGTGGGTCAGTTGGGTGCAGCGGAGGATGGATGGTAATTTGGCCGGGGAGCAGGGGGGGGCGATAGGAAGGGCAATGTAATTGAAATAATGAGTGGGAGGGGCAGGTATGACGGGCGCAGGGGGCCATATCATGTTTCGGGGGTGTGCACGCGCTGTTTACGAGCAATTGCGCACTCCAGCCCCCAATGCGCGACTCGTGTCCTGGGTTGCACAGAGTCTCAGGCCCTGGGTCCATGGCTAATGTTGTGTAATGCCAAGTCGGTTGTTAATAAAGCCCCCCTCATTTGTGATCTTATTTTGGAGGGGGGTGCGGACCTGGCAGGTATTATGGAGACCTGGTTGGGCCAGGAGGGGGGGGGTCCCCCTCGTTGATATGTGTCCACCTGGTTTCCGTGCATTTCATCAGCGAAGGGCTCAGAGGAGGGATGGGGGAGTGGCGGCGATTATTAGGGAAAGTCTTTGTCCGAGGGAGACCACTGTTCCTGAGATAGCCGTATGTGAATCCCTTTTTGTGAAGTGGGGCCGTGGGGTGCAGATGGGTTTACTGACTGTGTACCTGGCTCCCTGCCACATAGCGGCGACCCTGCCCAAGCTACTTGAAGTTATTGCTGGGGTGGCGGTTGATACCCCCAGACTTATTGTTATGAGGGATTTCAACCTGCCATCCGCCGGTGAGGCGTCAGAGGTGGCTCTGGAGTTCATGGCTTCCATGGTGGCTATGGACCTGACCCAGTTAGTTCAAGGCCCCATTCACACAGGGGGACACACGCTGGATTTGATTTTCATCTCTGGTCAGTGATTGAATGATCTTGGTAGAGGGGATTTAGACATTAAACCCTTGTCATGGACAGATCATTCGCTCATTCACTTGGACTTTCCAGCTGCTTCCCCCCGCTGCAGGGAGACGGAACCGACCAGATAGTTCCGTCCCAGGCGCCTGATGGATCCCGAAAGATTCCTGACGGAGCTTGGGCCGTTTCCTGAGACCCTGGCACATGACTCGACTGAAGACCTGGTGGCCGCCTGGGATAGTGTGGCCACCGGAGCATCGTGCCTTTGCGGCCTCTGACCCGATGCCGATCTCAATTGGCACCTTGGTTCTCTGAGGAGCTAAGAGAGATGAAGCGACGGAAAAGACGCCTAGAGAGCATTTGGAGGACTAGTCAATCTGATTCTGACCGGACACTGGTGAGGTCTTATATCAAGACCTACCTAGTGGCGATAAAAGCGGTGAAATCTAACCATTTTTCCACTCTTATCGCATCTGCAGAGAACTGCCCAGCTGCTCTGCTTAGGATGACCCACTCCCTTCTTCGGGGGGGGGGTAGTGCGGGAAGATCCCTTGCAGGGTCATGCTGAGGATTTTGTGCAATTCCTGCATGATAAAGTCGCTCGGATTCGGGAAGGCTTGGACTCCGACTGGGTGAGTCCAGGGGGGGAGACGGGGGTAGGTCTTGAGAATATTATCTTGAAGGAGTTTGATCCTGTGACTCCCGAGGATGTGGACAAGGTTCTGCGTAAGATTAGTGCTGCCACATGTTTATTGGACCTGTGTCCTTCCTGGTTGGTACTAGCCTCCCGGGAGGTTACACGAGGCTGGCTCCAGGGGATTATAAATGCTTCTCTGAGTGAGGGTGCCTTTTCTGCCACCTTGAAAGAGGCGGTGGTGAGGCCCCTCCTCAAGAAGCCATCCCTGGACCTGGCTGAATTAGCTAACTACTGTCTGGTCTCCAACCTTCGTTTTGTGGCAAAGGTTGTTGAGAGTGTGGTGGCACGACAGCTTCCCCGGTACCTGGATGAAGCTATCTATCTGGACCTGTACCAGTCAGGCTTCAGGCAGGGGTACAGCACAGAAACGGCATTAGTCGCATTGGTGGATGATCTCTGGAGGGCTCGGGACAGGGGTTGTTCCTCTGTCCTGGTCCTGTTAGATCTCTCAGTGGCTTTTGATACCATCGACCATGGTATCATGCTGCAGCAGTTGAGGGGGTTAGGAATAGGGGGCACCGTGCTGTGGTGGTTCTCCTCCTTCCTCTCCGACCGCTCGTAATTTGTGTTGGCAGGGGGGCAGAGGTCGACCTCACGGCGCCTCGCTTGGGGAGTGCCGCAAGGGTCGGTCCTCTCACCCCTTCTGTTCAACATTGTTGTGACTCTGACCTCCAAGGCCATCTTATCAGAGGGAGAAGGCTCCGAAAGTGAAGGAGAGGAGTTGGCCAGGCCTCCCTCTCCAGGATCCTCCTCTCTGGCAATGCCTCAGGTGTCTCCCGAAGGAGAAGAGATTGACCAGGAACCAGGTATCTCCGAGCAGTCGCAGTTGGACAGTGATGGAGATAAGTCTTGGCTGGATCCACGCCAGCATCGGAGAGACAAGCACACGCAACAGAAAAGGAGGCGTGCCAGAGATTAAGCTGAGTCACTGGACCACACCCCACAGGGGATAAAAGGGGGTGTGGTGGCCATTCAGGCTCTGTGATGGAAAAAATTAAACAACTAGCGAGTCGCATTGTATCTCTGAAACTACGTTATCTGCCTGCCTTGGATTTAATACGGACTGGACTTGACAATTCTTTGACTTTGTGTATTTGTTTTGGTTTATCTGACGGAGGAGGAACACCTCCCTCTGTGAGTAAAGTTCTTGGCAAGCAGCTACTGGGTTGCTGCCAATTCTGTTATCGAAGGAATTTATTGTCTGCAAGTTTTATTTAACCCCTGGCTGACTGTTTGTGTGCCTGTGTGAGACGGGAGCAGAACAAACATTTATGTGAAGCCACTGGGTGAGATCATCCGTGGTTTTGGGGTGAGAGTCCATCAATACGCTGATGATACTCAGCTGTACATCTCCATCCCAGACCACCCCAATGATGCCCTTGATGTGATGCCTCACTGCCTGGAGGCCATGCAGGTCTGGATGGGGAGAAATAGGCTCAGACTCAACCCTGCCAAAACTGAGTGGCTGTGGCTTCCTGCGTTCCGATATAATCAGCTGGTGCCATCGCTGACTATTGGGGGTGAATCTTTGCCCCCCACAGAGAGGGCTCATAATCTGGGTGTCCTCCTGGACCCACAGCTGTCATAAGAAGAGCATATGACGGCCGTGGCCAGGGGGGCTTTTTATCAGGTTCACCTGATTCGCCAGTTGCGGCCCTTTCTGGACCGGGACGCCTTGCTCATGGTCACTCACGCCCTGGTCACCTCCCGGCTGAACTACTGTAATGGTCTCTATATGGGGCTCCCCTTGAAGAGCACTTGGAGGCTCCAACTGGTCCAGAATGCGGCCGCGCGGGTGGTTATGGGCGTGACTCGTTGTGCCCACGTGACACCTCTCCTGCGCAAGCTGCACTGGCTCCCAGTGGTCTTCCGGGTGCAATTCAAGGTGTTGGTCACCACCTTTAAAGCGCTCCATGGTTTAGGACCTGGGTACCTTTGAGACCGACTTCTGCCATCAGTAGCCTCCCACTGGCCAGTCCACTCCCACAGAGAGGGGCTCCTCAGGGTGCCATCGGCCAAGGTATGTCGGCTGGTGACACCCAGGAGGAGGGCCTTCTCTGTGGGAGCTCCTGCCCTGTGGAATGAACTGCCCCCGAAATTGCGCAAGATCTCCAACCTCTGTGTATTTCGCTGTGCCCTCAAGACCCTGCTGTTCCGCCAGGCCGGGCTATCAATGTAAATGATTTTAAATTGGGTGTTTTAAATTTTTGGGTTTTAATTTGGGCCGAAATTATTTAATAATTTTAATTATTTTTTAATTGATGTCTGTATATTTTTGTGTTTTTAATAGGCTGTACACTGCCCTGAGTCCTTCGGGAGAAGGGTGGTATAGAAATAAAATTATTATTATTATTATTATTATTATTATTATTATTATTATTGTTGTTGTTGTTGTTGTTGTTGTTGTTGTTGTTGTTGTTATTATTGTTATTGTTATTGTTATTATTATTGGATGGTTCCAAGTAATACAATTTTTTTTTTTTTGTAATTGGTGAGAAGAACTGGGAAGTGAAGTTTCTTCACTGATTCTCCTCCCATTCCACCTGAATCCAATCAGTGTTGGTAGGGTAGTGAGAGAAATATAGATTATTCCTGTAAAACGCAGAACAAGAGTGGAGCCATATTTATCCTTTATATGACCTGAAACCCCAGATGTGAGGCAGTTATGAAATACAGGGCTTTTGAGGGGAATAACAGCCATAATTTGATTAAGCACATTCCATGTCACATCAGGCTAACATTGGCAGGAAAGCTGTCATATTGAGATTGATAATGTTGTTATGACCACGATTGGGAAATTATCAGGGGAATGTTCTTATCTGGGAAAACAGTTGTTATTTAGCCAAAACACTTATCTTATGTAAGTAATTAAGGGGCGTTACGAGGAGATTTTTACACTGAAACTGTATTTAAACCTATAATCATAAGTAATCTTTACTCTCTTTGTGTCTCACATGAGCACGAAGTGGTCCCTTTTGCAAAAGGTACAATAAAAGCTCTTTGTATTGTTCATGGAGTCACCTGAGTTGCTCATCTGGGAATTTTAAATTTCACAGGTGGAGAGTTCCAGCCCTAGATCCCTTATTTATGGGATGTCAGAAGGCTAGGTTGTCTCCCCATTCCTATTTATCTCTTCATGGAACTGCTGGGTAAAATCATCCATCAGCCTGGGATTAAGTGCCATCAGTATTGTGATCTATTCAATTGTGTGTCTCAAACCCAGACCAGCCAAGTAACACTGTCAAATGCTTTCTTGGTGCCTGGAGTTCAGCTCAACCTTGACAAGACTGAGTGCTTTGGTGGTGATTTTCTTCTGGCGATTTTCCATCTTTAACTCTGTCTGTAGTTATATTTCCTCAAGCAGAGTTGGTGTGTAATCTTGGGATTCTCCTGGACTCCTGGCTCCTTCTAAAAGAGCAGGTGGTAGCTGTGACTAGGACAGACTTTGCACAAATACATATTGTGATAAATCTGTGCCCTTTTCTAGATCAGGAGGTGCTGCTCCCAGCTCACTCATGCCTTGGTTGGTCTACTACTGCCAGCCTTGCATGGGGCTGCCCTTGAAGAACGTTTGGAAGCTGCATCTAGTTCAGAATGCAATAGTACACATTGTAGCAGACCTACTGCGATGCACCCACATAACATTATTGTGTGAACTGCACTGGTTCTTAGTAGGCTCCCAGGTACAATTCAAGTTGCCAGTTGCCAGGTTTATCAGGATCTCACTGATGATTTTTTGTTACAAATAATTTTAGTTTTAATTGTATTGTTTATTTTATTATTCTTCACCACCCAGAGTTCCTTCTGCTGGTAGTCCTTGTGGTAGAATCAGGATTTTTCTCCCTAAGCAATTTTTTTTTTTTTACTACAAGACAGGGAACAGTAAATTACATTCAAGAAGCTGAGTTCTTGGATGTTTACTTAACATTTTTTAAAGGCTGTTTCATCTTTCAAGACTTGGCAGACTTATAACTTTGCCTCCTTCCTTCCCAAAGCAAAAATGTTTTTTGGAAGCAATTCCAAGATAGTCCAGTCTTTACTTCTGAAAAAAAAATAGGTTTTGGAGAAAATGTATTTGGGAGAAGAGAAAAGAAAAAGCAAGCAATGCATAATATTCTATTTTAAAAAATATGATGCAACATACTTCATCTGGCAATATTTACCCCTTGCTGTAATAACTTTTAGCTGTACATTTCCTCTGCTTTGGCCCTCTAATGAGGACCAATAATGAGGAGTAAATCTCAGAGACACAAGGAGAAAAACATTTTTCTGTTCATTAAGGTGGAAAATACTATATTTTATTTAAATGCTGGACTATAGATTCTACGGGCTTCCATATTCTCCTGTATATAAAAGCTGGTTCTGTTCAGAATAGAGAGATGGAGGAGGAGGAGGAAGAGGAGATCACCAAACAGCCAACTTTGGTGTTGAGCATCTATTGTGTTTGGCAACCAAAAGTGAAAAGTCATTGAGACCCAAAGCTTCCTAGCAAGAAGGCTTCTCCTCCATATATTGTAAAACAGAACATTCAGAATGGATGTTGTGTTGTGCTGTGTTGTGTTTTTCAGATTTCCTGCCAGGTCACTATGATCCAGGTTCAGTCTGCCTTAGCTGGCACAGATGAGGGTTCATTGGGCAGATGTCTTCTCCACAAGTGACTTCATTTTCTAATCATCATTCAATCAGCACATAAGTCCAGGCAAAATTATAAAAAGAAAAACACAGAACATAAAATAAAAAAAACAATAGACGACTGCAGAATATTATATATATTTATTTAACTGACAATATATTATCAGTTAGCTTAATGGTTAGGCAAAGGGAAAAAACTCATTCCTTTTCCATTTCTTAACCAAAAAAATAAGACAAAACTCATGCAATAGGAATTATTATCCATTTTATCAGGTTGGGGGAACATTATGATGCGTGTTTAGAGATGTGTCATCAGCAGCTGTGAAACTGATTTGGCTAACTTCAATTTTTATTGCAATTTCACTCACTATTAATTTCTTCATAAAATGGCAAGGCTTTTCAGACATATTCAAAATAGCCCAACCATCAGCAGAGTCATTCTGAATGGAAACAAGTTCAAATGTTGATTAGGGTTCTAGCTAGACTGAAGATGGATATGTGGGTAGATGGGTAGATGGATAGATGGGTGGATGGATAGATGGGTGAATGGATAGATGGGTGGATGGGTATATGTGTTGAACTGTTGATGGATAGATCGGTAGATGGGTAGATGGATAAATAAGTACATGGGTAGATGGATAGATGTGTTGATGGATAGATAGATAGATAGATGATAGATAGGTGGGTGGGTGGGTGGATGGATGGATGGATAGATGGATATATGGGTAGATGGATATATGGGTTGACGGGTAGATAGGTAGATGGGTGTATGGATAGATGGGCAGAAGGGTAGGTGGATAGGTGGATAGATGGTAGATGGTAAATGGATAGATGGATAGATGGATGGATGGATGGATGGATAGATGGATAGATGGGTAGATGGATAGATAGGTAGATGGACAGGTGGATAGGTGAATAGATGGATAGGTGGATAGATTGGTTTGATGGGTAGATAGATAGATAGATAGATATAGATGGGTGGATGAGTAAATGGGTAAATAGGTACATGGGTAGATGGATAAATGGACAGATAATTTTCTGAAATAAATTGCCTTATCTATATATATAAAAGTGAAAGCCACTCATGCATTAATCATGAAATCTTCAGAACTGTAAAGCCTACAAACTTGAAATTTGCCATGTGTGTTCCTCTTGGCTTCTAGGTGCTCACTAAGAATGATTTTTTGAAATGACCATCAGAACATTAGTATGTCCTATATTGTTATAACATGCTCTGATGCTAATTAGTTAGACGTTCTACTCCCCCTCCCAACTTGAAAATAACTCTGGAGAGAATGGGATAGCATAGCACAGGTTTCTGTGGGGCAAGCCTCATGAAGAGAAAGGGCTAGAAAGCCTGAGGGAGAGAAGGGGATTGGAGAGGAGACATTTCTGTGGGGCAAGGCTGAGAGAGAGAAGAGGAGAGGAGAGGAGAGGAGAGGATCTATGGGGCTAGCCTGAGGGAGAGAAGGGGAGAGGAGAGGATCTGTAGGGCCAGCCTGAGGGAGAGAAAGGGAGTGGAGAGGAACTATGAGGCAAACCTGAGAGACAGAAGGGGATAGGATAGGAGATGTTTCTGTGAGGCAAGGCTGAGGTAGAGAAGGGGAGAGGAGAGGAGAGGATCTATGGGGCTAGCCTGAGGGAGAGAAGGGGAGAGGAGAGGATCTGTAGGGCCAGCCTGAGGGAGAGAAAGGGAGTGGAGAGGAACTATGAGGCAAACCTGAGAGACAGAAGGGGATAGGATAGGAGATGTTTCTGTGAGGCAAGGCTGAGAGAGAGAAGAGGAGAGGAGAGGAGAGGATCTATGGGGCTAGCCTGAGGGAGAGAAGGGGAGAGGAGAGGATCTGTAGGGCCAGCCTGAGGGAGAGAAAGGGAGTGGAGAGGAACTATGAGGCAAACCTGAGAGACAGAAGGGGATAGGATAGGAGATGTTTCTGTGAGGCAAGGCTGAGGTAGAGAAGGGGAGGGGAGAGGAGAGGCTTCTACAGGGCAAACCTGAGGGAGAGAAGGGGAGATGAGAGGCTGGTCATAACTACTCATTAATTTTCAAACTCTAAGTGTTGATTTATCAAGCCCGATCACATAATTTTGTAGTGGAGCACAGGTATTGAGTTAGTCTTTAATAATGTAATGCAGAAAGAAATTGTGTTGCTCATTTTCTCGTTTGTTTTTAATTAAATGATTGATGTGAAAATTTCCTAGGTTCACAAACATTCATTTGTAAGGGGCAGAGAAGAAGTAAAAGAATTCTCAGAACTTTCCTCCTTCCAGGGTTCGGGCTTTACAATCCATCTCTTCATCAACATCTTTTAAGCAATCAACCTTAAAAGAATCTGGCTCTAACTTCCCCCAGACTGAGCCAAGGCAAATAAAAATTGATTCAAGACACTAGTTCACTCATCCACTTGCCTTGGATTGTCTGGGTACAACTCAAGCTATTGGCAAACTTGCTTCCATTCACCTCTGTCCCATAACATGCACTGTGAGGAAACATAGTGTGTTGGCACATGGATATTGTGGCATCAGAGTTTCTAGACTATTAATGTTAGTTGATGGTTGCCTTCCTGCCTCCTTCTCTCCCTCCCTCCTCCTATTTTCTTTTATTGTTTCTTTTGTACCTTTGATTCAGACTCCTGGCAACCGCCTGGATTTCACCCCATGGTTTTCCTGGCAACATTTTCAGGCCCAAAAGTCACGCAACTGGCCTAGTGCCACTATACCAAACTGTTTCTCTCCAGTACTGCTTGAGATCACCCAAATAACATTTTGATGGCAGCAAAACCATTCTACTTTTCAGAACATTAAATTAGCATTGAACTCTGTTGAGCAGAACAGTCCATGAACTTGGAGGAGCAATAGTCTGTGTCCTGTTTGTGTTCATGCCTTCATGCCATGGACGAAAGAGTACAGAAAAGACCAACGAAGATGATTAGAGGGCTGGAGGGCTAAAACAAATGAAGAACTAGAGTTCTTCATTTACTGTGTTTTCTAGAGTTTCTGTGGGGAAAGACTGAGAATGTTATGGGTCCCCCTCTCCTAAGGAGGTCCATCTCTGGGACCAAAAAGAAAGGCCTTCTCCATGGTGGCTCCCTCCCTGTGGAACATCATGGCTTGCAGAGATAAGATTGACCCTCCCTTTTGACATTCTACCTCAAGGCCCTGAAGTCCTGGTTTTGCCAATGGGCCATGGGGACCCCAGAGTGAGATAGAGCACATTCATTCATTCATTCATTCATTCATTCATTCATTCATTCATTTATTTATTTATTTATTTATTTATTTATTTATTTATTATTTATTTATTTATTTATCAAACTTCTATACCGCCCTTCTCCTTTCGGACTCAGGGCGGTGAACAGCTAAGATAAAAAACATTTATACATAAAAGTTAAAAATAGATTTAAAATAATTAAATAAATTTGGCCCGTAATTTAAAACTCATCAATTAAAATCCATATCAAATTTTAAAACCAACCATAAAATCAGGACAGTCTGGCTAACTGAAAAAAAATAGGGTTTTAGGGCCCGACGAAAAGTCCGGAGGTCGGAGATCACTCGTATCTCTGGGGGTAGATTGTTCCAAAGGGTAGGTGCCACCACAGAGAAGGCTCTCCTCCTGGGGGTCACCAGCCGGCATTGTCTAGCCGACGGCACCCTGAGGAGGCCCTCTCTGTGGGAGCGAACTGGCCGGTGGGAGGCTATTGGTGGCAGAAGGCGGTCCCGTAAGTACCCCGGCCCTAAGCCATGGAGCGCTTTAAAGGTGATCACCAACACCTTGAAGCACACCCGGAAGTCCACCAGAAGCCAACGCAGCTCGCGCAGGTGAGGAGTCACATGGGAGTGCCCCGTCGCTCCCATAATCCCCCGCGTGGCCGCATTCTGCACCAGTTGGAGCCTCCAGGTATACCCCAAGGGGAGCCCAATGTAGAGAGTGTTACAATAGTCCAGACGAGAAGTGACGAGTGCTTGAGTGACCAAGCGTAGGGAGTCCCGATCCAGAAAGGGGCACAACTGGCGTATCAGGCGAACCTGATAAAAAGCCCCCCTGGCCACGGCCGTCATATGCTCTTCTAAAGACAGCCATGTGTCCAGGAGGACACCCAAGTTGCGGGCCCTTTCTGTGGGGGCCAATGATTCGCCCCCAATAACCAGCGATGGCGTCAGCTGGCTATACCGGGACGCCGGCAGCCACAGCCACTCAGTCCTGGAAGGGTTGAGTCGAAGCCTGTTTCTCCCCATCCAGACCCGCACGGCCTCCAGACACTGGGACATCACTTCCAAGGTGTCATTAGGATGGTCTGGGGTGGAGATTTACAGCTGAATATCATCAGTGTACTGATGGAACTCCACCCCAAAACCACGGATGATCTCACCCAGCGGCTTCACATAAATGTTGAACAGGAGGGGCAACAGGACCAACCTTTGTGGCACCCCACAAACAAGGCACCTTGGGGTCGACTGCTGCCCCCCTGTCAACACAGATTGCAACCGGTCGGAGAGATAGGAGGAGAACCACCGCAAAACAGTGCCCCCCCACTCCCAGTCCCTCCAGCTGGCGCAACATGATACCATGGTCGATGGTATCAAAAGCTGCTGAGAGATCTAACAGGATCAGGATAGAGGAATAACCCCTATCCCGAGCCCTCCAGAGATCATCCACCAACGCGACCAATGCCGTTTCCATGCTGTACCCAGGTCTGAAGCCGGACTGGAGCGGATCCAAATAGAGAGCTTCATCCAGGTACTGGGGAAGCTGTCGCGCCACCACACTCTCAACAACCTTCGCAATAAAACGAAGGTTGGAGACTGGACGATAGTTAGCCAAAACAGCCAGATCCAGGGATGGCTTCTTGAGGAGAGGCCTCACCACTGCCTCTTTCAAGGCGGCCGGCAGGACACCCTCACTCAAAGAAGCGTTGATAATCCCCTGGAGCCAGCCTCGTGTAACCTCCCGGGAAGCCAGCACCAACCAGGAGGGACACGGGTCCAATAAACATGTGGTCGTGTTCAGCCATCCCAAGATCCTGTCCACGGGAGCCACGTCCTTGGGACCCAAGGGATCGAACTCCTCCCAGATAACACTCTCAAGGCCTGCCTCAGTCATCTCGTCTGAACTAACCCAGTCAGCGGCCAAGTCTTCCTGAATCTGAGTTATTTTATCATACAGATACTGTACAAAATCCTCAGCTCGGCCCTGCAAGGGGTCATCCCGTGCTCTCAGATGGAGAAGGGAGTGGGTCACCCTGAACAGGGTGGCTGGGTGGTTATCTGATGATGCCATAAGAGTGGCAAAATAGCTAGATTTCGCCGCTTTTATCGCCACTAGGTAGGTCTTAATATGAGACCTTACCAGCGTCAAGTCAGATTCGGAACGACTGGCCCTCCAACCGCTTTCTAGGTGTCTTTTCCAGTGCTTCATCTCTCTCAGCTCCTCGGAGAACCAAGGAGCTAAGTGAGTTCGGTGCTGGGTCAGAGGCCGCAAAGGCACGACCCGGTCCAAAGCTCCGGCAGCCGCACTATCCCAGGCAGCCACCAGGTCTTCAGCCAAGTCATGAGCTAGAGTCTCAGGAAATGGCCCAAGCTCCATCTGGAACCTATCAGGATCCATCAGGCGCCTGGGGTGGAACCACCTGGTTGGCTCCGCCACCCTGCGATGGGGTGCGGCAGTCAGAAAGTCAAGTCGAAGGAGCGAGTGGTCAGACCATGACAAGGGTTCAATATCTATATCCCTTGTATCAAGGCCACTCAACCACTGACCAGAGATAAAAACTAAGCCAGAGTGTGTCCCCCTATGTGAGTAGGGCCGTGAATTACTTGGGTCAGGTCCATGGCCATCATGGAAGCCATGAACTCCCGAGCTACCTCAGATGTTTCACTGATAGATGGCAGGTTGAAATCCCCCATGACCACAAGTCTGGGGGTATCAGCCGCCACCTCAGCTATGACATTGAGGAGTTCGGGTAGGGTCATTGCCACGTGGCAGGGAGCCAGGTACGTGATCAACAAATCCATCTGCACCCCACGACCCCACTTCACAAAAAGGGACTCACATCCGGCTATCTGAGGTACAGTGGTCTCCCTCAGATCAAGACCTTCTCTTAGAATGACTGCTACCCCCCCGCCCCTGCCCTGAGCTCTCGGCTGATGAAATGCACGGAAGCCTGGTGGGCACATCTCCACGAGGGGAAACCCCCCCTCATGGCCCAACCAGGTCTCCGTAATACCTGCCAGGTCCGCTCCCCCCTCCTGAATAAGGTCACAAATGAGGGGAGTTTTATTTACTACGGACCTGGCATTACACAACATCAGCCGGAGACTCGGGCCCTGAGACTCTGAGCAACCTGGGGAACGGGAAGAGCTAAGGGGACCGGGGCACGCAATCGCTCGGAGATAGCAAGTGCGTGTCCTCACCACATGATATGGCCCCCTGCTCCCGCCATACCCTGCTCCCACCATACATCAAGTGGGTCATTTGATTGTGGTTTCCACAGAGGGTGGGGCTATTGATTTTCTACTGTTCCTGTATTGTAAGCCTCCTGGGGTCCCTGAGAGTGAGTTGGGTGACCATATACATTTTCTTAAATAAAACAAATAAATACAGAACAGCAACAGTGTAGCCCAATGGCATATCCTCAGCAGAAAACTACAGTCCATACTGAAATATTGTCAAATTTTGAAAGCTTTTGTGCATTTTTAACATAGCACTAAACTACTATGCTATAGAAAACACATCTGATAAAATGCATCTTATCAAATGCTGTATCTTGTCTGATGCTTCCCCTCTGGCATGATTTATTTATTTATTAAATTTATAATTGTAAATTTATTTAAGTTTATGTTATCCTCTTCTGCTGGAAGCATTCAGTGCCCGAAAAGTGCTTTCTTGCATGACTGCATAAAAGCATCATGTTATTAAAGTCTGCACAACAGGGGCATATTTTCAATAAATTTATCTGACATTTATCTCAAAATAATAATAATAATAATAAATTACTGGTTTATGATGGATGGGTAATAGCTGTGTGAAATAAGAAGCGTTGCACAATTATTCAAATATTCGGAAAATAATGCAGGGCATTAATTCAAATAAAATTTCCAAGCACTAAATCTGTTGAGAACATTCGGTCCAAATCTTTAATGTATTTCTCAGTAACTTAAAAGGTATTAAAATGGATATTAACTTGAAAGGCAATACATACATTTTGAAAATAAATGCAGAAACAGAATATAATGCAGGGAAAGTTATTGTCTCAAATATTTGAGAACCACTCAATCATGGGACAATAAAAATTAGATGGAGAGCTTTGAATCCAGAGTAAGTAGAAGGACCAAACGAAATATTGTATTATATTGTGAGCCGCCCTGAGTCTTCAGAGAGGGGCGGCATATAAATTGAATTAAATTGAAAATTGAAATTGAAATAGATCATGTTGTTATTCTTAGCTGCAAAGTCATGTCCAACCCATCGCGACTCCATGGACAACATTCCTCCAGGCCTTCCTGTCCTCTACCATCCTCTGGAGTCCATTTAAGCTCATGCCGACTGCTTCAGTGACTCCATCCAGCCACCTCGTTCTCTGCCGTCCCCTTCTTCTTTTGCCCTCAATCGTTCCCAGCATTAGGCTCTTCTCCAGTGAGTCCTTCCTTCTCATTAGGTGGCCAAAATATTTGAGTCTCATCTTCAGGATCTGGTCTTCTAAAGAGCAGTCAGAGTTGATCTCCTCTAGGACTGACTTGTTTGTCCGCCTTGCAGTCCAAGGGACTCGCAGGAGTCTTCTCCAGCACCAGAGTTCAAAGGCCTCCATTCTTTGGCGCTCAGCCTTTCTTATGGTCCAACTTTCACAGCCATCCATTGCAACTGGGAAAACCATTGCCTTGACTATACGCACTTTTGTTGTGATGTCTCTGCTTTTTAGTATACTGTATAGATTTGCCATAGCTTTTCTCCCCAAGAGCAAGCGTCTTTTAATTTCTTGGGTGCAGTCCCCATCTGCAGTGAATTTGGAGCCCATGAAAATAAAATCTGTCACTACCTCCATATCTTCCCCATTTATTTGCCAGGAATTGAGAGGGCTGGATACCATGATCTTAGTTTTCTTAACGTTGAGTTTCAAGCCACCTTTTTCACTCTCCTTCTTTACCCGCATCAAGAGGCTCTTTAGTTCCTCTTCACTTTCTGCCATTAAAGTGGTATCATTTGCGTATCTGAGGTTGTTGATATTTCTCCCAGCAATCTTAATTCCAACTTTTGATTCATCTAGCCCTGCCTGTCTCATGTTGTGCTCTGCATATAAGTTAAATAGGCAGGGCGACAGTATACAGTCTTGCCTGACTCCTTTCCCAATTTTGAACCAATCAGTGGTTCCGTGTCCAGTTCTCACTGTTGCTTCTTGACCAGCATATAGGTTTCTCAAGAGACAAATAAGATGGTCTGGTACTCCCATCTCTTTAAGAACTTGCCACAATTTGTTGTGATCCATACAATCAAAGGCTTTAGCTACAATCAAAGGCTTCTACTTCAATGAAGCAGAAGTAGATGTTTTTCTGGAACTCCCTAGCTTTCTCCATGATCCAGCGTATGTTGGCAATTTGATCTCTAGTTCCTCTGCCTCTTCAAAATCCTGCCTGTACTTCTGGTAGTTCTCGATCCATATATTGCTGGAGCCTAGCTTGTAGGATTTTAAGCATAACCTTACTAGCATGTGAAATGAGTGCAATGGTGCAATAGTTTGAACAATCTTTGGCATTGCTTTTCTTTGGAATTGGAATATAAACTCATCTCAAACAAATTGGCCATCAATAGGTACAAAAAGAGATCATCAAAGAGATTATCAAAAAGCCAAAAAGGAAAGAAAAAGTCCAAAATCTCTCTCACCAGCAATTAACACCCACATAAACAGGGATTAACACCAAGATTAACACTAGACCAACAATCAAGAAGCAAACAATACCCCCAATCAAGGACTTGCCAAAGGAGCTAACAGTAAACAACCCAATCAAGTAACCACCAAAATCAGCACTGACAGGGCAAGCTAGTAGTATATAAAATGAGAGCAGGCCCCACTGCCTACTAGCACTGATGATATTACCTAGTTGGGTAATGAAATGTCTGCAAGCAAACACCCAAGCACAGAAAGCGCCAAGGACCCCATAGTTAAACCCAGAGCTACCAATATCCACAGCTTCTATCCATAGCTCAACCGGGATGAAAATCCATTCCATCAAGAACATCACTTTTTCTATTTCTTATTTGACTTCCAAGACCCAATGTGATAATAACAGTGTAGGAATACCAAATGAACTCTTAGTGAAATCACTGAGATAGCACAACGTAACCACAAAGCCAAAATATATATTTGCACAAACACCTTGCCAAGATATGCTGCAGCACCAAAGCATTAATCCAGGAAAGCTGAATTGCTGGTTTCTTTAAATTCCATAACACCCAAACTTCCTAACACCCAATAATAAGGAGGCCATTAATAACAGAGCAGTGGGTTAGATGTACACACAGTATTGGCTACACATTTTGATCAGGGGTGGGTTCTACATTTTTTTACTACCGGTTCTGTGGGCGTGGCTTATTTTATGGGCGTGGCTTGATGGTCATGTGGCAATTCTTTAGGATTTAGCAGAGGTACTGGTCTACCAGGCTTTTAACTGCTTGCAGAGCTGTACCAATCTACTCATTTGTTTTCTTTTAACACTGATCAGCTGTAGGGCGGCAAGAGTTTAAACAGCTTTTTTCCCTCTAGCCGATCAGCTGGGACTCAGGAGACAGCAATAGATTGGAGGTGGAACCAAATAAAAGGTAAGAATAATGCGGGGGGGGGGTGTACAGAACCGGTTCGGTGATGTCATATCGTCACCAATACCAGCTCGGCGGAACCGGGCAGAACCAGGAGGAATCCACCAAAGCAACTGGCTGGAAATCAATCAGGGTTTGCTTACTTTTGTGAGAAGTTGAGGTTTTCTGGGACCATCAGCAGCTGTGTTACACTCAATATGTTCACATGTTCTTGATAAAAGTAGTTAACTATGGTTTGCTGGCAAACAAGGATTTCTGCTTCTAATGTTGGTATCCTCAGTTACCATTCCTCCACTGTTCATTCACAAAGGAAACGTGGTAATTTAGGGAAAAAAAGCTGTTCATGAATTGAGATGCAAACAAAACAATATAAAAACGAATAAACTTTGGTGATACTTTCTGAACCGCTGGGAGTTTTAGAGATCCTATTAAAGAGAACTATTTAGCAAGGGTCAAACACAGATAATGTACACCTTGGCAAATCAAACTCAGGTAGCCTCAGGAAGAAAAGCTACCCATTTCTTCCAGTTTTGTCTATACAGAGATGCTATTATTCCTTCAAACAAAACATGCACCACTTTTCTTCCCGAAGCAGAACAGATAAAGTAAATATATAATATTTATTATGATTATTGGGCTGCAAATTAAACTATCAGCTTCTTGAAAACATAACAGAACAGACCCCCAGGAGCCACGATATTGGAAGAAAAAAACCCATAAACATTATGTGGAAAATAAGAATAAAATCACCTAACTTCCAGAATGCTGCAAAATATTGATAAAACGCATATAACAGTGCAGTGAATACATGAATAGACCCTAATCAATAGAAACAAAGTGAAAAATTAATCAGTAAAAATATTTTAAGCCTGTAGTACTGGCATTCCATCCATGAAATATTGAGGTATTAATTGGGTCTACCTGGGTGTATGAGAATGTCAATATATAAAAATAAAAATGGATGTTGGTCAGCGACAATTAAAATATAAGAGGAGAATTAAATCCTAGTTGCAATAAAATGGTCTTTAAAAAGAAAATGGAAATAGATAGATAGATGATAGATAGATGATAGATAGATGATAGATAGATAGATGATAGATAGATATAGACAGACAGAGAGACAGAGCTTACTCCCTATTTGAAACAAGTATTCACGTTTGTTATCTTCTTTTGTCTTTTTTGTGGTGGGGGGGAAGGGATGAGTGGAAGGTTGAAAACATGCTTTCTTCCAAGTTTTCCCCTACCCAAAGAAACAATGGTCCTTTTTTTCTTTCTCAAAGAAATTACTGTAATATTTTGATCCTGAGTTTTTCGTCTGTATCAATGCAAACTCTTTCAACACCCACCCCTCCCCCTCAGCGTCCAATTTCAAAACCCACTTATTGAGTATGAGCATTAGGTGGGGGCTTAAAATATGAACTATGCCCTGGAGCAGGTCTGCTAATGACAAAACCTGCATACTAACTGTGAAGAATATTCTGATTTTTTTTAAACACCATGCTACTGCAGAAACTTTTATGGGTCATGCTACCTTGACTTGTGTTACTACATTTATTTGAGCATGATGTGCTACTGCCTGTCACCTTGGTTTGATATACTGAATGTCTATTTACACTCACATGATGTCTCGATTCTTATTTTTGTATGTGGAGCTTTGGTGCGTAATGGTCCTGTGTGGATTCCCAGATGAAATGAAACCTTCTGACTCACACCAAGCTGAGAGCACTTTGGGAAACCTAAATCTCTCTCTCTCTCTCTCTCTCTCTCTCTCTCTCTCTCTCTCTCTCTCTCTCTCTCTCTCTCTCTCTCTCTCTCTCTCTCTCTCTCTCTCTGCCTCTGAATTCAGCATGGTGAGTGAATTGCCATGTTTTATGTCTTGATCTAAGGAATTACAAAGCTCTGTGACATCCGTGCCTAAATCCGGTGTTCACTGATCAAAAAGGATGCTATGCTAGAAGATACTGCTAAAGGACATGGGACAGAATAGGAATTACCAATTAAGGAGAATATGAGCTCCTAACTCTACCCGAGCTACAGATATTCTCCACTATTGCAAAGGAGAATAGTTGTAGCCCGGGGTTGAAATGAGGGGTCCTTGGTTCTCTCTGAGCTTGGTTGTCTTATTGCAGAGGTGTCATTACCAAAGTAGGTAACATCATCAGTGCCCATCACAGAAGAAAATGTCTGCAAGAAAACGAGCAAGCTCAGAGAGCACCAAGGACCCTTCAGAATAGGCATTTTGCTTTTGGTTATACTAGATAAAGATCTTCATTGGAAACAGGAACAAAAATGAATCATCTAGGTTTGCCAAAGAATGAAGGATTACTCAAAACCAAGTTTTTGAACTTTGCTATGAGTTAAACCTGAAGCAGAAACTTATAACAATTCAATTCAACTTTACACAGAAGTCCTCTAATGGAGAATAGGATATTGTCCAACACCAGAATGGCAAATTACCACTGAGGGAACCAGAATTTTAACTTTAAAGAAATAAGAAGTAAAAAACAAAACAAAACAGGAAAACTCATTCTTGGCTACAGTGGCTTTGATTTTTTTTCAGTGGAATGAATTAATTTAAAAAAATGCTTCCATCCAGGAATCAATGTGGCTGAATGAATGTGTATGGTGCACTCAAACAATTGAGTGGCATTAAGTATGCAACTCTAACAACGTTGGAAGTGAATGGCAAGAAAAGAAAACTTGGAGTCAGCAGAGGAAGAAACCAGCAGAAACTGTGGAAGCTTAGATGATATTAAGATGATTTAGCCATTAAGGGCCTCAAATCAATCAATTTCACCCATTCTGTGCTATCAAAAACTAAACTTTGAAGCTTCTCCTCTGGAAAGTTTGGGTCAGTGTCCTTCCCTGCCATCCCCTCAAACATTGCTGAAGTATCCAAGACAGAATCAGAGTTTAAAGCAGTTTACATTTCGGGTCTTGCATTTGGGAGAGGATATTAGTATTCCTAAAATATTAAACAATGGACTACCTCAAGGTTCAGTTCTTGTGCCTCTTCTTTTCAGTTTATACATAGCTGATACGTCTCATACAAAGGTCAGGAAGTTTAGCTATGCAAATGATTGGGCTTTAGCCAACCAACATAAATCTTTTGAGATACCAATAGCAATAGCACTTAGACTTATATACTGCTTTACAGTGCTTTTACAGCCTTCTCTAAGCGGTTTACAGAGTCAACCTATTGCCCCCAACAATCTGGATCCTCATTTTAATGACCTTGGAAGGATGAAAGACTGAGTCAACCTTGAGCCATTCAGAATTGAACTCCTGGCAGTGAGCAGAGTTAGCCTGCAATACTGCATTCAAACCACTGCACTACCATGACTCTTAATAATTGAAGATGTCTTCACTTCTGACTTAGACATATTAGATAAGTACTTTCATAAATGGAGGCTATGATCTAAGCCAACCAAGATGGAAGTAACGTGCTTCCATCTTTGTAACAGATCAGCAAGCAGAGAGTTTAATATACATTTCAAGGGAAACTGACTGACTCAATCACAATAAATATCCTAAACATCTTGGAGTCATCCTGGACAGGAATCTTTCCTATAAAGAACGCTTGATGAAGATGGCTGCCAAATTGAGAAGGCCCAACACTCATTCTCTCTCTCTCCCTCCCTCCCTCCCTCCCTCTCTGTCTCTCTCTTTCAATTCAAAGATAATTTGAGGGAGGGAAAGTTATCTTCCTTCTGGGTAATGATAGTACTAACATTTACAAGACAAAGAGAAATGTTGTGCTTCCAGTTAATTTGGGGACAGTGATGTTTCTGCTGTAATTTCCTGCTCCTCTATTGCTCTTGCTGTCTTTCTTGCATTACCCAAGAAGGATGGTGATGCTTTTCATTTTATTTTCTCTTCCATTTCACCATGGAACATTGACACAATAAAGAAGCTCTATCAGGCCAGACTGATTTTTGCCTGGTGAAAACTTTCTGTAACTTCACATTACGGGTAGCCCTTGACTTATGACCACAATTGAGTCCCACATTTTTCTTGTTAAGCAAGTTGTTAAGTGAGTTTTGCTCCATTTTATGACCTACTCTTGCCATGGTTGTTATGCAAATCATTGCAGTTGTTAAGTGAATTGTGCGGTCATCACGTGAACTTGGCTTCCCCCATTGACTGCTTGTCAGAAGCCAGCTGGGGAGGTTGCAAAAGGGGATCACGTGACCCTGGGACAGAGCATCCGTCATAAACACGAATCAGTTGCCAAGCATCCGAATTTTGATCATGTGACCACAGGGATGCAGGAACAGTCGTAAGTGTGAAAAAAGATCATAAGTCACTTTTTTCAGTGCTGTTGTGATGTCAAATGATCACTAAGCGAATGGTTGGAAGTTGGAAGTTGAGGACTACATGTAGAAACAATGAGAGGTACAACTTTATCAGATAGCTACTTTGGGTGTCGATTTTAAACCTAGACCATTATGAATGGAACCAAAATGAAACCAGTCTCATAATTAGAAGTTGATATGAAAGGTGAAAATAAAGGCAATTCAAATGACTGAATGTTAGAACTTCTTTGCCTAAAGGGAAGATTAAAAGGCTTGAAGCTCATGGAAATTGGAAATTTGAATTGAATTGAATTCAGATTGAATTGAGATTGAGAAAGATGGACAAAAAGGGGAGCACTAGACTGAATTGTCCCAACTGTTGGAAGAAAAATGTTCTCCTTCTCCCCTTGAACACTTGGACCTCAGATCATCAAAGAAAATTGAATGGTGAGTCCAAGAAGAATTAAAAGGAAAGGCTTCTATAAACCACATCCAATTTATGGAACAGTTTACTACAACAGATAGTGATGGCCCTCAACGTGGACAGAGTTTTAAAAAAGCAATGACAGTTACAGTCACCAAAATTATAAGGTAATACAGGTGGTAGTAGTAGTAGTAGTAGTAGTAGTAGTAGTAGTAGTAGCACCTAGCCAGCATTGTAATCTAGGCTTCCTGAATCATTAAAACACGTGTGTAGTCCCAAAAACCTCTTTTATTGCAACAGCTGTGAATTGTGTTCATTCACAGCTGAGCCCCAATTAGTTGCAAAAAGTCCTTTGGGAGAAGTCCTTTGGGATAATCACCAACCTTTATCTCCCTTGACACGCTGCTGAAGACCTATTTGGCAAAGCCACACGGATTCCAGAATCAAACAGAGATGCCGACTGGGAACAGAATTAACAACGTTGCTTTCCTGCAAAGTGCCCACGTGCCTTTGCTCCTCTTTTAAGCCTTATGGGAGGGGCCAATCATCTCCAGGCCTTACTCCCGAGTCGTCCCTTTTGTTTTAACTGTTCGTGCCTTCTGGCAGTTCTGCACACGCACGCACTAGGAACAGGCTCCTCCTGTTCCTCTGCCTCTCTGCTGTCCGACTCTGGAGGCTCCATACATCACTCCCAGATGGCCCTGGCCCCGTCTCTGCCTCCGATGCACAGCCTTCATTAGAGCCTTCCCCAGACTCCAGGACTGGCCCATGTTCCTCCACAGCCTCCTCGCTGGCCGACTCCGTTGCCAACTCCACAGACTACTGGCGGACCACAACAGCCAGCTTTGACCAGTCTGGAGAAGATAATAAGGACTAAACCAGGTCAGTACTTAAGTAGGAAACTCAACAGGATTCAAGCTGTTTCAAAGAAGTTTTTAGCTTTATCTCATTAACAGAGAAGTAAACTACTAGATCAGAGTTGTTGGGAATACGAATGGAAGCTGTTGTGAAGTTCTTTATGGACTTTCCATTAGTATCTGACTACTTTGGAACAGATTGCTGGACTGTTTTGCAAAGCTTTCCCCCCCCCTTTTTGTACTGATAGCATTTGGATGCAGTGCATGTGTTAATTCAATTTTATCAGCCAATGCCTTGGAGCTAGGCATTTTCAATCAAGGGGAGCTGTCTGCACACAGCAGTGAGAAACCACCAAACTAATCAGCGGGCTTTAAATATGAACCCTTTGGGCTGAACGACTGGCTAGTAAATTTTGGACTGTGACACCTTCAACTGCCATAAGTGAGTCTTTGCTGATGAAGCCTTGATCTAAAACCAACTAAACATCAAGCAAATGGGAAGGGGAAGCTGTGGGTCTTGGGACTTGCTCTGCTCCTTTCTATGAACTAAGATATCCTGACCCCACCGATAGTTGTTTAAACTGAACAGGAACATAGAAATATAAGGCTAGAAAAGACCTTGGAAGTCTTCTAATCCAACCCCTGACCAAGGCAAGAGACCTTATAGCATCCCAGACAAATAGCTGTCCAATCTTTTCTTGAAAACCTCCAGTGATGGAGCACCCATAACACCGGCTGTTCCATTGATTAATTGTTCTGTCAGAAAATTTCCCCTTCTAGGTTGGATCTCTCTTTAACAAGCTCCCACCCATTACTTCTTGTCCTGCCCTGTCCAGTCGTTTGCCTTGGAGAACAAATCAACCCCCTCTTCTTTTTCTTTTTCTTTTTCTTCTTCTTCTTCTTCTTCTTCTTCTTCTTCTTCTTCTTCTTCTTCTTCTTCTTCTTCTTCTTCTTCTTCTTCTTCTTCTTCTTCTTCTTCTTTTTCTTCTTCTTCTTCTTCTTCTTCTTCTTCTTCTTCTTCTTCTTCTTCTTCTTCTTCTTCTTCTTCTTCTTCTCCTTCTCCTTCTCCTTCTCCCTCTCCCTCTCCCTCTCCCTCTCCCTCTCCTTCTCCTTCTCCTCCTCCTCCTCCTCCTCCTCCTCCTCCTCCTCCTCCTCCTCCTCCTCCACCTTCTCCTTCTTCTTCTTCACCTCAACACCAGGACTTCCATATTAATATTATCTCACAGCTTATCTCTCTGTCTTCTCTTCTGATTTATGGACAATCATTTAGAAAAAAACAAGTAGTCCTGTCTTCTGGTCAACACAGTAACTGTCGAGAGGAAGTCATTTGTTAACCTACACTGAACCCCTAAAGGGACTCCAGAAATAGGTACAAACATCATCATCCAGAATATCTTGGACTTCCACCTAAGATAGAAGCAACCAACAGAATAACTGTATACACTCAACACAAGGAGCCCCCCCCATTAAAATAACTAATTGATTTTAATACAATTTATTTCATTAGAAGGCTCCCCTTTTTCGTCAGCTGAAAGCTGGAGCAAAAGCTGGAGACAGTCTGAAGTTTCTACGTAGGTGGGCTCTCCAATTTCTGATGAATCTGTCTCGGCAGGACTATTTCTGTCCATGGCAATATTTCTTTATGACTCTGAATTTAGCCATCCCCGAGATAATGCATCGCAGCAAAAGGCTAGGGTGCTTCTGCTTTGACAGCAGATTAAAAAGTAATTGAACGGGTGGGCTAAATTCCATTTAGGAACCATAAAACTTTCTGCACTTTATATTACATTGATTTCAATTAGAAAGTTCCATTAATTAATCAGACTGGTCAAACAGCAGTGGGAGTGAGGGGTGGAACTCCTGCGCTTGAATAATTTCACAGTACCCAGCTCTTTTGCTGCAGTTTCAAAATATTCAAATCTACCTTTTGCTTTTCTACATTTTCATTCATCTCAATACGTCCTTTTATAGGTTTTGAAACACTAAAGAAAGTTGCTGTGGCCTAAAAATAACTTTAGGGGCCAGACGGGGAGTTGAGGTCCACACATCTTTGAATTGCTGAGACTGGGAAAGAGGCAGTTTTGGAGGCAGGTATGAATGGCTAAGGGAATTAAGTAAGTTTACCCCAACAAAAAGAAGGCTCTGCCTGGAGAGCACCTCGCGCTACAGCAACCCGAGGGGCTGTCACAGGCAAGAGGGGATCCATTTGTTATCCCAGGTGCCTGAGGCCAGGACAAGAAGCGATGGGTGGAAGCTCACTGGAGAGACGACCAACCTGGAAATGAGGAATTTCCTGACAGGGAGAATGATTAATCAAAGGAACAGCTAGCCTCCTGCAGACTCTGGGTGCTCTATCCTTGGAGCTTTTCCAGAAAAGATTGGCAAACCATTTGTCCAAAAGGGAATACGTTCTCCTGCTTTAGGGTCAACGGTTTGGATTAGAAGGTCTCCAGGGTCCCTTCCAACCCTATGAAACACTGTAAAATATACTCCATCAGTTGTGAAGTGTTTGCTACAGAAACAATCCCATTAGCAAAAGAATTTACTTTCAGGCTGCTCAACTTTTCACAGCTCAAAAAACAACAAATCGTTTCCACAGCAGGCAAGCAGTGGCCGTGTGTGATTACGAAAGCAATATTGATTACACAAGAAATAAGGACATTGTTTCCATTACTGCCAAAGGTCTCAAAGGTGGCCAGGTGATGACAGGACATCAAGAAATGAAGCCCCCTGGAAGCGACATTGAAGGAAAATCTGATTTTGAATGGGCAGTTTGATTTGGATTTTACTCCACACTGGAGACCATTCACTTTTGGCATTTTATGCAGAGTCCTGTTTGCTTAAATGATGGACCATTTAATTCATCCAATCAACCTGACTGCAGTCAAGATTGCACATCTCCCCCAGAGATGTTCTGGCATCTTGAAATCCATTCGAAACCTCCTGGTTTGATTTGAGATTTTCCTTTGGTGACTTGATTTGGAATAACAGAATAACAGAGTTGGAAGGGAACTTGGGGGTCTTCTAGTCAACCCTTTGCTCAGGCAGGAGACCCCTATACCGTTCTAGACAAATGACCAACAAGTGGCTGAAACGTGACTTGAAAGGGTGACTTTATTAAATCATTATTTAACTGAAGTTTTGAACACTCCTAATCAACACATCACGTACCCCTATTCCGGCAACCAGAAAACCCTTTTGAACAGTTATCCTCTCCTTGGGAACATGCATCTGGCTAGAAATTCATTCTGTTCTTCAGTTCCTGTTGATAAGGAACATTTTAAAAGGGAGAATAAGAAAAGAACTGCTGCCAAGAAGAAAAACCTGAAACTATTTTTTTTAGTCATATACATTATAGAACTAAGGCAATGATGACAGGAAGCAAATCAAACATATTCTGGTGGAAATTATAAACATATACCCTGAGAGTCAATTGATAGATTTTTGTTTTTGCATCTTCATATCATTTCCACCCCATGTCTCCTTTCATCCCTTTTAAACAAGCAAAGAAACAAAACCTTTAAGTAAGAGAAGAGGAAATGTTCCAAGTAATGTTTTCTTTCAATAGCACTGGGAACCAACCATGCAGAAGAAGCACTGAAGACGCATCGCTCTTGTGCTTTCTTTGTATACAAATAGCTTTGATGACGATTTGAAAAGACTGAGTCTCTCTCTCTCTCTCTCTCTCCCTCCCTCCCTCCCTCCCCTTCCCCCCCTCTCGATTTCAACTATCATTTCGAAAGACAGAAGCAAATAAACCCCGATTTCCAGTTTTCACAGCAGGCTGAAGACCCTTTTCAATAAACATATATCTAAGGCAATTTACATAGTTTTCCTTGGAAGGGACACTTTGCTTGGAAGCATTTGCTGAAATGAAACATCTTGCTGAACCTTGGAACCTGCCCCTTCTGTTGGGCAAATTATTACATTAAACTAACAGTGAATGCTGCTTGTGAGTATTTAAAAATCAGACAATGCAAAACATTATCTTGAATTTGGAGAGTTGGATTTTCAGTTTCCTTGGCACAGAAGAATTCACCACACAACTTTTGTTAGGGGCTGTACTACCTTGGTTTGCCCCCTTGGTCTGCCCCACTGATTTCTAGTCCTGCCTTAGGCATGAAAGCCACCTTTGGGTCTTTGGGTCTCTCATTCTCTCTCAACCCAACTCTTCTTCACAGGGTTGATGTTACGGGGAAGAGGCGGGAGGAGTATTAGATATGTTTGTCACCTTGAGTTATTCATAAAAATGATAAAGGAAGGAAGGAAGGTGACGGGAGCGATGTGGCGCTCCCATGTGACCCCCCTCCTGCGCGAGCTGCACTGGCTCCCAGTGGTCTTCCGGGTGCGCTTCAAGGTTTTGTGACCACCTTTAGAGCGCTCCATGGCTCAGGACCAGGGTACTTACGAGACCGCCTTCTGCCACCAGTAGCCTCTCACCAACCAGTTCGCTCCCATAGAGAGGGGCTCCTCAGGGTGCCGTCGGCCAAACAATGTTGACTGGCGGCCCCCAGGGGGAGAGCCTTCTCTGTGGGGGCACCTGCCATCTGGAACGAGCTCCCCTCGGAGATACGGAGGATCCAAGACTTACGCATCTTCCACCGCACCCTAAAAACGTTTTTATTCCAACAGGCTGGTCTGACCTAACTCTCCCTTCTAAATTGGGTTTTAAATTGGGTTTTAAATGTTTTTTTAGATAAATTGGATGTTTTAATTTTTTGAGCCTAAATTATTTAATCTGTTTTTAATAGTTTTTAACTTTTGTATGTCTTTGTATTTTATTTTTGGCTGTTCACCGCCCTGAGTCCTTCGGGAGTAGAGCGGTATACAAATATGAAAAATAAATAAATAAATAAATAAGGAAGGAAGGAAGGAGGGCAAAAACAGCACATCCTACATTGCAGCTAGCCAATTTTCTAGATTGGTAGTATTAATTATGTCAAAGTATGGCCCATTTTAACTTCAGTGGGATTTTCCGATAGACTCCTATCTAATTACTAAATAAGTCCAAGACTTGTTCGCCTGCCCAGTCTGTACAACATAAGCCAGGTACTAGGATTTATAATTGTAATCCTCTTATGGTCTATTGAAAGAATGCCAGATGCTTCTTTTGAAAATAAATTCTAGCCTGAGAAAAAATATACAAGTTATTAGAGAGTTATCCACCAGTTTTCATCGTGTTTGTGATTCTGTTCTTTACTTCAAGTCGATAGAAAAAAATACATTTTGGAAATAAAACAACTTCAGGCACCTTGAGAAGGAAATAGTATTGTATTATAGTCTGGTATTGGCCCGATGCAGTCTGCAATTGAAACCAGCTACTTTTCAAAATGTACTCCGATTTGAATGTTTATGCAAATTACGTTTGAAACAAGATGGCGTAAACTTCCAAATGGGTATGTACAAATCTCACCCAGACCGGAAATAGGATGGTCCATTGATCCCTAGTTATCTTTTAAATGCAGATGTCATTTTCTTTCTTTTTCTGCTTTTTGCAATACAACGGTATCTCTGCACAAGCATTTCTGCCCACCCAGCATGGCATATTTAGATAGATGTATGCCAGCAGCCTGGCAAGCATTCAGCCTGTGCAAACACGGTACTTCAGAATGCCTTGCAGACAGACTCAACTAGGCATGCAAAAGAAGCCTGCAATGAAAGATAAACAGCTTTGCAATAATTGAGTCAGTATTCAATCCTTCCTGTTTCACATCCTCTCTGTTCTGTGGTGCCAAGCCAAGCGGAGAGGGAAGAGGGGAACCAGAGAGGGACATTCTAGACCATCTAGAACAGCACTAAGAAGAAAATGCTATTGGTAGAACTCCTTCTTCAACCCAAAAATGGCAGGAATAATTTATTTTTCACAGTGGTACTTCTATTCTGTTCTGTTCTGTTCTGTTCCGTTCCGTTCCGTTCCGTTCCGTTCCGTTCCGTTCTATTCCCTCTTCTTCCTTTCCTTCCCTTCCCTTAACACATGAAAAATGTGTTTTGTAAAAATGTTAACATACATTACAACATGTTGTTAATTAACACAGTGACTCAAAACTATCATTTTGGTTACTATCATTGCTCAAAATACTCAGAAAACAATAAGATGGATAAATAGCATTGCCCGTTATTTATATTTTGAGATGCAAAACTCTTCCCTCTCCCTTTCCTTCCTTCCTTCCTTCCTTCCTTCCTCCCTCCCTCCCTCCCTCGGTAGTTTGATGAAGAGAAATTAAACAATGACATCCAGAGCAGGGGTGGGTTCTACTTACCTTTACTACCGGTTCACAATGGGTTCACGCGCCATTTAAAAAGGACAGAAATTGTTCCTTATACATAAAGACAAACACAACACACAATCACACACAGATCTCTAGCACAGACTATACATTCAAGCTACACATTTTTGGGAAGATTTTTTTTCCATTTTCCAGGAATGCAACATTCATCTTAAAGATTGTCTTTTCTGCACTAAATTGTCAGCTAATTTTTTTGAGACAACAACTCACAGTGATTTGCAACAGGAAACACTGTCATTCCAATTGCATAACTTTAATAATCTCATTCCTCAATACCTTATTTCAGAATTCTGTCAAAATATTGCGTAGTCTGGAAAAAATACTGAACAAAATACATAATTCATACGGGGAACAGTGTTAATTTCATATTTTGGAGGTCAATTATTCATAGTTAATACTGAAACCATTTGTGACAAAACAGCTCCCTTAGAATTTACGGAATGGTCATCACCTGATTGCCATTCAATAAAAGTTGCATTACACATAATATAATTATATATACCCTGTTTTCCCCAAAATAAGACATCTCCTGATAATAAGCCCAATCAGGCTTTTGAGTGCATGGCAATAAGGCCAAGCGCTTATTTCAGGGTTCAAAAAAATATAAGACAGGGTCTTATTTTCGGGGAAACACAGTAATACATACAGATTATTTGTATTTACCTTCTTCTTACTAACAATTGATATTGCAATACAGCTATTCTAAGGGTTCCTCTGAATTCCCTCCCTCCCTCCTTCCCTCCCCCCCTCCCTCTTATATATATTGGATAATCTTCTAAAGTCACAGGGGTTCTATGTTCTAATGTCAACCTCAACATAACTTCTTGTATACTTAGATTCTACTGAAATCAGTGACAAGAATCCCTATCCCATTAGGAAGATTTATTGTTGTTTATTGCTTTGTGCAATACCAAGTAAGGTATTGCTAAGTAAGAAAATGCAGAGATGAGACTCAGAATATAATAGACAAGACAAAATCCTCAAAGAGAAAGATTAAAAGAAAAATCATTTGATGGTTCCCTAATGAGTGTATGCTATTTAGACGGTTCACAGTGTGACCAGGAAACAGCTGTAAATGTCAGACTCCTGAATTTAACTTGGCTGCTAAGCTTAAAGGTAAAGGTAAAGATTCCCCTCTCTCAGGTCTAGGACTTTTCGGCTCAAATCCTTGGCGCTGCCTGTTTCTCCTCCAGGGTTTTGCCTCTGCATTATTATGCCCCGGCACTTTGGGCCATGGCCCCAATGTCCCAGTCCCTTTGCTGTGGCCCATTCGTTGAAGTACAGTTCGTGTTGGGCTTTTGGGCGCCCAGGACAGTTCGCAGCCAGCCAATCGGTGCAGGGGCTTGGGGGCTCTGGGAGTAGAGCGGGGGCTGCAGTTCAGAGGGAGGCTCTGTCAGTTCGGAGCCTCTCGAGGTGGCCGAGAGCAGCATGGGGTCACAAAAGATGGGAGGAGGGGGGCTGTAAAGAACAAGGGATCCAGCCACAAAAGATGGGGGGAGGGGGATGGTAGAGGATGAGGTGGGGTTCCCAGGGCCTCTCCCTGTGGAAGCGGGGGCTCGGAGATGGCAAATGTATTTCTACCCCGACCAGGGCTGCCCTAGTTAGTAGTGCTTGGGGCTCTGAAACACCCATCCCCATCTCTTCATTCCCTCTCTGCTTCTCCCAGGTATACCAGCAAATATTTGCCCAGTGTCCTTTGTTGAGGTTATTTACCCTCGGTGGGCTAGCTCATGCCACACGCCTGTCAGGAGCAACTGACCCTCTGCCTTTGCCCCGTGATTCCTTGGTCAAACCCGCCTCTCCCCATCATTTGCCAGGGTTCCCCTGTATGGCAGGGCTGGCATCCATGTTGCCCTCTGGGTGTGCCAAGCCTCGCCCCCTCAGCATCGAAGGCTGGGGTGGCATTCTCTGGAGGAGCCCTGCTGCCCCCTCCCCTGAAGGAGAGCCACCCATTCATTCAACCATTCTGGGGTCTGGCTGTGGGGCTTCTTGTGTCCCCCTCTTGTTCAGAGGCTACATCAGGGAGGTCAGCTACTTCCGCTGGCCATAGAAGAGGACAGGCTCAAAGACAGGCTGCTTGCAAGGATGGAAATGAAGAGGAGTGAGGAGCAACACTAATTCCAATCACTTATCCTTTTCTCTTTCTCTGCTCACGTTCCTTTCCCCAAACGTCCCTGGCTAGAGCCCTCCGTCAGGTGGACGGTCTTTCCCTGGAATTCTATGGGGAGCCCAGCTGGCATGCTTGGTTGCCTACTGGATCTCCCTCCAGCATGCCAGCCAGGCTTCCCACTGAAGTCCAGGCATGGCACACCCAGAGGGCAGCATTGTTGCCAGCCCTGCCATACAGGGGAACCCTGGCCAACAGTGGGGAGAGGCAGGTTTGACCAAGCCGGGGCAAAGGCAGAGGGTCTGTTGCTCCTGACAGGCGTATGGCATGAGCTAGCCTACCCAGGGTAAATAACCTCAAGAAAGGACACTGGCAAATATTTGGTGGTATACCTGTGAGCCCAGCTGGGCACTCCCAGAAACCAGGGAGGGAACGAAGAGGTGGGGATGGGGGTTAGAAGAAAGCAGGGCTCTTGGGACAGATGGTCTTCAGAAACCAGGGAAAGGAAAAGCAAAAGATCAGGCCAGCCATTCCTACCAGCTGGTTGCAAAAGCCCCACCTGATGGATCCCTCATCCTCTATAGCCCCCCACCCCCCGCACTGCTCTCGACCACCTTGGGCGGCTCCGAACTGACAGTCAAGGGGCTCATGGCAAGGGTGGTTTCAGAGCCAGAAGTGCTGCTAACTAAGGCAGCCTGGTCGGGGTAGAAATACCTTTGCCCCCTCCCAGCCCCCGCTTCCATAGGGAGCCCACCTGATGGATCTCTCATCCTCTACAGTCCTCTTCCCCCATCTTTTGTGGCTGGGTCCCTCCCCCACGCTGCTCTTGGCTGCCTCGGGGGGCTCCAAACTGACAGATCCTCCCTCTGAACTGCAGCCCCCACTCTACTCCCAAAGCCCCTGAGCCCCTGCACCGATTGGCTGTGAACTGTCCTGGGTGCCCGGAAGCCTGACGCGAATTGTACTTCGACAAATGGGTGGCAGCAAAGGGACTGGGACGGAGGGGCCGTGGCCCAAAGTGCCGAAGCGTAATAACGTGGAGCCGAAACCCTGGAGGAGAAACAGGCAGGGCCAAGTGTTCGAGCCGAAAAGTCCCATTCTGCCCTCACACATATGTGCTAGTCATTCCCGACTTTAGGGGGAAGTGCTCATCTCCGTTTCAAAGCCGAAGAGCCAAAACTGTCCGAAGACGTCTCCATGGTCATGTGGCCAGCATGACTCAACTCCAAAGATGCACAGAACGCTGTTACCTTCCCACTACTTGCATTTTTTACCTGCTTTCGAACTGCTAGGTTGTCAGAAGCTGGGACAAGTAACGGAAGCTCACCCCGTTATGCGGCACTAGGGATTTGAACCGCTGAACTGCCGACCTTTCGATCGACAAGCTCAGTGGCTTAGCCACTGAGCCACCGCGTCTGCTGCTAAGCTTAGACTTGGCCAAAATGTCTCAGGTACATGAAACAGTATGGATAGATAAGCATCTTTGTCCCAAAATGGAAAGGAACAATATTGAACAGTTGGCTCTCTTCATCCCTTGGAGGGTGCAATTCTCCTCTCATAGATCCAGCAGTAGAAATCCATTTCTACAAAACTTTTCCCACTTCAGTGGATATTTTGCCCGGCAGTTAGTGGTTTTGAAATTGAGTGACTGATAATTGTTGACATGATGGACATTTCTGTTTGGAGAACCTTCAGGTTTCAGTTTATCACTCACAGCTGAGACCAAGGTAGTCTTTGCACCATAAAGTTCTTAAGAAGGTCTTCTACCACTGACTAGAGGTAACCAGTCCACATGTTAAAAGCCCTGGACTAATGTTGCATATCCAGGAAGTTGCAGAGTTCTGATTGGCTGTTATGATGCCGTTGTTCTCATTGGTTGTTACGTTGACAGCTCTCATATATAAGGAGTTGTCAAGCGCAGGATGTGGATTCCTAGGTAATTGCCTTGTTGCGAGAATAAAGTTGTTGTTAATCAGGAGCTGTGTCCATCCTGTCAGTTAGCCGACTGGAATGAAATAACTACTATCTGTTAATCCAGGTAGTTATTTGGCCAATAAAGGTGAAGGCTTCCCCTGTGCAGTCATGTCCGACTTTAGGGCGTGGTGCTCATCTCCATTTCTTAGCCAAGGGAGCCAATGTTGCTTGAAGACATTTCCTGCAATCATGTAGCCAGTACGATTATACATCAAGGCACACGGAACTGTGCTCTTCCTCGCCACTAAAGTGGTACCTGGTTATCTACTTGCCTTTGAGTGCTTTCAAACTGCTAGGAAGACAGGAGCTGGGGCGAGAACAGGAGCTCACCCCATCACATAGTCCTTGGGTATCAAAGTGCCAATCTTCTGATTGACAAGCCCAGAGTCTTAACCACTAGGCCACCACACACTAAAACTGAATCAATTCTAGGTTTCTTTCTGCTGCAGGCAGAGCCTTACCACTGCAGATGCATCAGGTGCTACCATCCTTTTTCCTTTGCTATTTTTTTTTTAAAAATGTGCTTACATTCTAACGGATGTTGACCAGAAGTGAAGTGCTATGATTTCAAGTTTATGCAGCGTCCAATTTTATAAATATTAATCTAGCCTGAGTTGTGAAGCAGAATAGTTTTTCGGCACTTAGTGCTTAAAAGGGCAAAAACTAAATATTTCTTCCAGATGCTCTGATCCAAAAATAAGTTACTACATCAATTGCTTGTGCATTGTAGTCTGCAGTGGCATTTTTCAAGAGCTTAAGGCTTCTCTGCAATTTATGCTTAGATCAGAGAAACTGATGTCCAAGCAGCCTTCTAAGCTAACATCCTGTCTGCGCCAGTGAAATAGTTGGTGTGACAAAGCAAATGACTAAGTATTTTCAAACTCCCACAGTAAAAAAGCTACCTTCTCTATTTTTCTTCTGAAACTGTTTGGGATGGTATCTCAGAAAAATGAAGGCAAGCATTTGTCTCGCATTGCAGACGGTAATTTAGACAGCGCCATCAAAAACCGTTCAACCAATGCAGCATTCAAGATCAATCACTCCTGCTCTCTAAGATGGTTTCTTTTAACAAGCTTTTTAATGTCCCCCTTCATTAATAAAGGTCTAAAAGACAGAAAGGTGCATTTGCTTATTTTTTTTTCCTAAAAAGATCATGTCCATCAGTGGCTGGGCAGTGGTGAGGATACAACAGCTGCTGATTCCTTCAAATAATTATAATTTTGTTATTTTCTTTATATTTTAAATTGTATGATCCACAACACATCTTCGATATAACTTTAACCAAACTTAAAAAGATTAGAAAACTGGTTTGTATACATGAGAAACTATGTTTTGTAAAAATGTTAACATGCATGAGAATGTAGAGCTAATTTACACAGAACTGTCTCATTTTGGTTACTGTCTTTCCTCAAAATACTCAGAAAGCAAATAGATGGATATATATAGCATTGCCTTCCATTTATGTAATTATTTGAGAACTTTCCTTCTCTTTCCTATCTTTTTCCTTTCCTTTCCTCCTCTCCTCTCCTCTCTCTTCTCTTCTCTTTCTCTTTTCTTTTCCTATACTTTCCCCTTCTTCTCTGTCTCTGTCACCTTTCATTTCCCTTCCTTCCTTTCCCTTTCCTCCCTCCCTTCCTTTCCTTTCCCTTCCTTTCCCTTCCCTTCCCTTCCCTTCCCTTCCCTTCCCTTCCCCTTCCCCTTCCCTTCCCTTCCCTTCCCTTCCCTTCCCCTTCCCTTTCCCCTTCCCTTCCCTTCCCCTTCCCCTTCCCTTTCCCTTTCCCTTTCCCTTTCCCTTCCCTTCCCCTTCCCTTCCCTTTCCCTTTCCCTTTCCCCTTCCCTTCCCTTCCCTTCCCCTTCCCTTCCCTTCCCCTTCCCCTTCCTTCCCTTTCCCTTTCCCTTCCCTTCCCTTTCCCTTTCCCTTTCCCCTTCCCCTCCCTTCCCCTTTCCCTTTCCCTTTCCCTTCCCTTCCCTTCCCTTCCCTTCCCTTCCCTTCCCTTCCCTTCCCTTCCCCTTCCCTTCCCTTCTCTTCCCCTTCCCTTCCCTTCCCTTCCCTTCCCCTTCCCTTCCCTTCCCCTTCCCTTCCCTTCCCTTCCCTTCCCCTTCCCTTTCCCTTTCCCTTTCCCTTTCCCTTTCCCTTCCCTTCCTTCCCTTCCCTTCCCTTCCCTTCCCTTCCCTTCCCCTTCCCTTCCCTTCCCCTTCCCTTCCCTTCCCTTCTCTTCCCCTTCCCTTCCCTTCCCTTCCCTTCCCCTTCCCTTCCCTTCCCCTTCCCTTCCCTTCCCTTCTCTTCCCCTTCCCTTCCCTTCCCTTCCCTTCCCCTTCCCTTTCCCTTTCCCTTTCCCTTTCCCTTTCCCTTTCCTTCCCCTTCCCTTCCCTTTCCCTTTCCCTTCCCCTTTCCCTTTCCCTTTCCCTTTCCCTTCCCTTCCCCTTCCCTTCCCTTTCCCTTTCCCTTTCCCCTTCCCCTCCCTTCCCCTTTCCCTTTCCCCTTCCCTTCCCTTCCCTTCCCTTCCCTTCCCTTCCCTTCCCTTCCCTTCCCCTTCCCTTCCCTTCCCCTTCCCTTCCCTTCCCTTCTCTTCCCCTTCCCTTCCCTTCCCTTCCCTTCCCCTTCCCTTTCCCTTTCCCTTTCCCTTTCCCTTTCCCTTTCCTTCCCCTTCCCTTCCCTTTCCCTTTCCCTTCCCCTTTCCCTTTCCCTTTCCCTTTCCCTTCCCTTCCCTTCCCTTCCCTTCCCTTCCCTTCCCCTTCCCTTCCCTTCCCCTTCCCTTCCCTTCCCTTCTCTTCCCCTTCCCTTCCCTTCCCTTCCCTTCCCCTTCCCTTTCCCTTTCCCTTTCCCTTTCCCTTTCCCTTTCCTTCCCCTTCCCTTCCCTTTCCCTTTCCCTTCCCCTTTCCCTTTCCCTTTCCCTTTCCCTTCCCTTCCCCTTCCCTTCCCTTTCCCTTTCCCTTTCCCCTTCCCCTCCCTTCCCCTTTCCCTTTCCCCTTCCCTTCCCTTCCCTTCCCTTCCCTTCCCTTCCCTTCCCTTCCCCTTCCCTTCCCTTCCCTTCTCTTCCCCTTCCCTTCCCTTCCCTTCCCTTCCCCTTCCCTTTCCCTTTCCCTTTCCCTTTCCCTTTCCCTTTCCTTCCCCTTCCCTTCCCTTTCCCTTTCCCTTCCCCTTTCCCTTTCCCTTTCCCTTTCCCTTCCCTTCCCCTTCCCTTCCCTTTCCCTTTCCCTTTCCCCTTCCCCTCCCTTCCCCTTTCCCTTTCCCCTTCCCTTCCCTTCCCTTCCCTTCCCTTCCCTTCCCTTCCCTTCCCTTCCCCTTCCCTTCCCTTCCCCTTCCCTTCCCTTCCCTTCTCTTCCCCTTCCCTTCCCTTCCCTTCCCTTCCCCTTCCCTTTCCCTTTCCCTTTCCCTTTCCCTTTCCCTTTCCTTCCCCTTCCCTTCCCTTTCCCTTTCCCTTCCCCTTTCCCTTTCCCTTTCCCTTTCCCTTCCCTTCCCTTCCCTTCCCTTCCCTTCCCTTCCCCTTCCCTTCCCTTCCCCTTCCCTTCCCTTCCCTTCTCTTCCCCTTCCCTTCCCTTCCCTTCCCTTCCCCTTCCCTTTCCCTTTCCCTTTCCCTTTCCCTTTCCCTTTCCTTCCCCTTCCCTTCCCTTTCCCTTTCCCTTCCCCTTTCCCTTTCCCTTTCCCTTTCCCTTCCCTTCCCCTTCCCTTCCCTTTCCCTTTCCCTTTCCCCTTCCCCTCCCTTCCCCTTTCCCTTTCCCCTTCCCTTCCCTTCCCTTCCCTTCCCTTCCCTTCCCTTCCCTTCCCCTTCCCTTCCCTTCCCTTCTCTTCCCCTTCCCTTCCCTTCCCTTCCCTTCCCCTTCCCTTTCCCTTTCCCTTTCCCTTTCCCTTTCCCTTTCCTTCCCCTTCCCTTCCCTTTCCCTTTCCCTTCCCCTTTCCCTTTCCCTTTCCCTTTCCCTTCCCTTCCCCTTCCCTTCCCTTTCCCTTTCCCTTTCCCCTTCCCCTCCCTTCCCCTTTCCCTTTCCCCTTCCCTTCCCTTCCCTTCCCTTCCCTTCCCTTCCCTTCCCTTCCCTTCCCCTTCCCTTCCCTTCCCCTTCCCTTCCCTTCCCTTCTCTTCCCCTTCCCTTCCCTTCCCTTCCCTTCCCCTTCCCTTTCCCTTTCCCTTTCCCTTTCCCTTTCCCTTTCCTTCCCCTTCCCTTCCCTTTCCCTTTCCCTTCCCCTTTCCCTTTCCCTTTCCCTTTCCCTTCCCTTCCCTTCCCTTCCCTTCCCTTTCCTTCTGGTAGAGAGCCAGATTCCTGATTCGAATGTTGAGTGGCCAACTGGAAACACAAGAGCCTTGGTAGTACAGTGGTCTAAAGCACCCTGTTATTAAGCTGGTTATTAAGACCAGCTGCCTGCAATTACTGCAGGTTCGAATCTCGCCAGGCTCAAGGTTGACTCAGCCTTCCATCCTTTCTAAGGTAGGTGAAATGAGGACCCGGATTGTGGGGGCAATAAGCTGACTTTGTATAAATATACAAAAGGATGAAGGCTATTGCTGAGCGCATTGTAAGCCGCCCTGAGTCTCCGGAGAAGGGCGGCATATAAATCAAATTAAAAAAAAAAAAAAACCATCAGGCAGCACTTGAGACCTAGAGGCAAATCCTGCTAAAGGGCTTTTTTTCCCACTGGTGGCATAACTTTTGCAGCCTGAAGATCAGTTGTTGCTGTGAAAGCTGCATGGTGCTTTTTGGCTACAGTCTGCTGCTAATCCTTTCTGCTACATCTCTGGCTGATTTGTTTTTGCAATATTTGCTTCTCAAATCATTCGTCCTTCATCTTAACATTTTATTCTTTTTCATTTTCATTTTCATTCATTTTACTTCATTTTTTTATTATTACTTTCATTCACTTTATTTTTTTCCCCATATTGGTGATTTGGGCTTCAACTTTTATTTTAATTTTATTATTATTTCTCTTCTTAAGCTGTTTTTATATACCCACCTCCCCTTCCCCTGCCTTCCTGATTCTTTCATTGCCTAGCAACTGCTGTTCCTTGAACCTTGTTGCCATGTGACACTACACTAAAAATCCAGGATAATCATTGAAACTCTTTATGCATCCTTAATTTCTTGTTCCGAAACTACTCCTCAGATAACAACCATTGTTATTTCATCAATATGGTTTTCTTAATTGCAGTTTTCCAACAAAAGATATCAGAACACAGGGTTGTTGTCTTTTTTGCTGAAGCGGCTCAAAATCCATTGATTTGTGAAAATAATATACCATCATTATATTGGGCTGCATTAAATACAAATTTTGTATATATCTGGGACACACATGTTTTTATGAATTAAATACTAATCCAGATATGGGCAAAATAAAATTAAGATTAGAAAAAGTACCAATAGCACTTAGACTTATGTACTGCTTCACAGTGCTTCACAGCCCTCTCTAAGCAGTTTACAGAGTCAGCCTCTTGCTCCCAACCATCTGGATCCTGATTTTACCAACCTTGGAAAGATGGAAGGGTGAGTCAACCTTGAGCCAGTCAGGATCGAACTGCTGACAGTTAGCAGAGTTAGCCTGCAATACTGCATTTTGACCACTGAGCCACCAGCGGTTAGAAATAGCAAAATCCAGCTGCCCTTTTATAGCTAGTTGGCAGAATCTTATAACTGCAATCTAGTATGTGTTGAGAGTCTATGTATCACCTCTTAGGACCTTAGGAAATGTTCTGTATTGTGGTTCATGCCCTGAGGAACAGCATATGATGACATCTGCTTCCCCCACCCCACTCCCCAAAAATGTATGTCTCCCACCCTGATATTAAAAAAAATATTGAAAATCTAGTCATTCTCCTTGGCCTTAAAGTAGGAAAGCTGACATGCCCTTGTGTCATTTTTATTTGACTGATGTCTGCCCTTGCCTTGAATCTACTGAGTTCCTAGTTCCAACATCATCTGGGGGAAAGGCGACATCCAATTATCCAATATCAAATAATCTGATCAAAGATTATATCCTGGAAATATTCAAATTGCATTTTGCAGACACCCTTAGCTGACATTTCACTGGAAGTGGAACATGTTAGAAATCGCTTTATGTGCGTATATTCCATAAGAAGTTATAATGCCTGGCAAAGGGGCTAAGCCAATCTGAGGATGCTGGAATTGTGCTAAAGACGGCGTCAGAGGTGGGCTTCACATAATTTAACAACTGGTTCACCCAGAATTGAAAATGAGCGAGCGCGCCTTGAGCAGATGCACGCTGCTTCAAAAACACGGTGATTGTATAAGATAGGATAGCCGTAGTTACCGGTTTGCCCAAACTGGTCCGAACTGGCTGAATCCCACCCCTGGACGGCATTGATAACAGAAGGCAAGTGTCCGATCCCTATCGTGATACTGCCATTCAAGTGGGGAGGGGACCCCGGATTCTTTTACTCACTTATTTCTCTCATCCAGTTTTCCTACCTATCCTGTAATTCCCTAGTTTATAACTTTTGCCCTGTCACCTATTCTGCCCTGTGCTTGGATTTACCTTGGGGGACGTACAAGGGGGGGAGGACCATCTGTTTTCTTTCCGTTTGGAAGCCTCACAGAAGAAACATGTGGGAACGAATCCTTCTCTTTTTCTCAGGACGACCATTTCCACCACATCTTCACACCTGCGGATTGGTTCATTCAACATCCAACGGAGAGGAGGGGTTTCTAACCACTTTACTCTGGGTGGAATTGCCTGGGGGGGGGAACTCAGACCCTGCTTTGCTTTTGTCTTGCAATCACCCCCTTTCAATAAAAGGTTCCTTTTGAAATGCTGCTGCCTGAAGAGTCTGTACTTTCTTGACTGGGGAGTAGAGGCAGGACCTTACAGCAAGGGAATGGGGGTGAGGACATCTCACCTTCTGGCTTCCCTGCCCATTCATCACGGGGTCAAATTAACCACTTTATCCATTCCTTGGGCAAACGTCTTATTTATTTATCTATTTATATCCCACCTTTATTATTTATTTACAAATAACTCAAGGTGGTGAACATATCCAACACCCTTTCCTCCTCACATTTTCCTTACAACAACAACCCTGTGAGGTGAGAAAAAGTGGCTGACCTAAAGTCACCCAGCTGGCTTTCATCGCTAAGGCAGGACCTAGAATTCATCACTTCCTGATGGCCCAAAGTCACCAGCTGGCTTTTATGGCTAAAGTGGGACTAGAATGCACAGTCTCCCGCTTTCTAGCCTGAGGCCTTCACCACTAGACCAAACTCACTATTAACATTTTATTACTATTTCTGCAAGAAAACAGGAGCATGACTGATTTAAGCCATCTGTATTAACACACAGTAACACATAGCTGCTTTTGCCCTTTGACATTCAGTTAGATGGACTTCACACCCTCCCAAGATCAGTCAAAAATTTTAATGATGTAGTCCCTGTGTGTTTGGCCTGACCCCAAATCTGGAAAGGAGGGTTCATGGGGGCAATTCCAAATCAACTTGCAATTAGGGAATTAGCATACAGAGATTATTATTTCCCAATGATTCCTAGCAGGAAATTTGCTTCTTTTTAAAGCAACTATACACTGAAATGACATTTTTGGCCAATTGTTATTGCCAAGTTTAATATCCCTTTCCTGATCAGTCACTTACAACCAAATCATATTACTGTATATACCAAGTTTGGATTTTTTTCGCTCCAATGGGCAAAAAACCCCAACAACCCCAGAGTTGTTTATATTAAACTGTATCCACTGTTTTCAAGCCCATTTCCCTTTTGCAATGCCTTTTTGGTTTGTCTGCCCTGAATTATTTAGTATCATCAGCAAAATTGGATGGCTCACTGCTCACCCTTAATGCTTGATCATTTATAAACAAGTTAAAAAGTATCCATTCCTTAGCATCAAACATGCCAAACTAATTTGCTTCCCAGACACAGAGAAGAAAACACACCAAAAAGCATATTAGCAAAATTGTCAAAGAAAGAGAAGACACACACATCTGCAGCATACAAATGTGACACTCAGTTTGTGCAGCGGTTAAGGCTATAAACTAAGGTGACCAGACGTCCCGCTTTTGGCGGGACAGTCCCGCTTTTTAGCAATTTGTCCCGCGTCCCGCGGCGTTTCAAAAAAGTCCCAATTTTTCATTCTGCCTCCTCAGTCCCGCTGCCTCTTGAGCCCCAGCTGATGGCTAGAAGAAAAAAAAAACTGTTTAAACTCTTGCCCGGGGCTTCAAAGGGCCGCCCTACAGGCAATCAGTGTAAAGAGTTCCTGAAGCAGTTTTTTTTCCCCCTAGCTAAGCTGCAGAAACGAAACCGAAACCAGGATCTTTGGTGGAACATGACAAAATGAGGCAGAGAGATATTTATTTTTATTTTTATTTTTCCTCCCCAAAAAAGGTAGGTGAAAAACTGCAAACAATGGGAAATTTAGGAGGAGAGTTCAAGATTTTAAAACACAAAAGAAAAAAAAAGCTGTATTTAACTAGGGAATTGTAATAATTGAATTGAGATACTATTAATTGTATATTGTGTTGAAAGCAGAAATGTTTAAGTTGTGGTTCAGAGGAATATATGGGGGAAATTATTTGGTTTATTATTATTGGTAAATATAATTAATTGATTTGTAAGAAATTGGATTGCATGGAAATAATTGGAATATTCATGTTCATATTGATTAATATACAAAAAAGATAGTTTTATAACTAATTGATTTATATTAAAATGTTGAATTTGTATTAAACAACTGTATTACATAATTACATAATTAAACAATGTGAGGATGGATATAAAAATAGATGACAATGGAAAGGGGTATAATATAGAATAGAAGGGAAAAATTGAATTTGATTAAGATTAGAGATGAGGATGAAGGGTAATATTGGTTTTTTAAAAAAAATAGATGAGGAATAAATATGGCAAAAAGGAAATATAGAAATTGTAAATTTAATTGAAGTGACTAAACACTGTTTAAATTTGTGAACCGGCCAAATACTCTGTTCAAAGAAAATAAATTGTATGTTTGTATGTGTGTTTCTAATTACTGCTATTTATTCATATTTGTTCTCTTTTATTCTTTAAAGTTTAACCATTCATTCTTTATCTTAATATCTTTATATTTGTTTGGGGTTGGCTTTCTTCCCTTTCATCTTTTTTACTGTACAGCAATCTTTCTCCTCAAACCTACCACCTCTCTTTTTTCTTTCCTTCTTACTTTCTCTTCCCCCCCTCTTCTTCTCCTCCCTACTTCCTCTTCCTTTCTCCTTCTCCTACTCTCTTCCTCCCCCTCTTACCCTCACTCCTACTTTAATTTCCCTTCCCTTCCTTCATCCCTCTCTATTGCTGTATCCTTTTATGCATATGGACTACTCAGAGGGCTGAAAAAGTTATGTTTGACTGGTCCTCGCACTTTTGACCAGTCATCGAACTTACGACTGTCTTCACATTTTATGTTTTTTGCCCTATCTTATCACCATGGTGAAGAGAAGCAGTTGTGAAATGAGTGACATGGTTGTTAAGAATGCTGCATGGGCATAAATGTGAGGATGGTCATAAGTGTGAGGACCAGTCAAAAGTGCGAGGACCTGTCAGAAATGACTTTTTTCAGCCCTCTGGTTAGTCCTTTTGTGCATATGGACTACTCAGAGGGCTGAAAAAGTTATTTTTGATTGATCCTCGCACTTTTGTCCAGTCCTCAAACTTACGACTGTCCTCACATTTTACATTTTTGCCCTATCTTGTCATCATGGTGAAGAGAAGCAGTTGTGAAATGAGTGACATGGTTGTTAAGAATGCTGCACGGGCATAAATGTGAGGATGGTCATAAGTGTGAGGACCAGTCAAAAGTGCGAGGACCTGTCAGAAATGATTTTTTCAGCCCTCTGGTTAGTCCTTTTGTGCATATGGACTACTCAGAGGGCTGAAAAAGTTATTTTTGACTGGTCCTCACACTTTTGACCAGTCCTCGAATTTACGACTGTCCTCACATTTTACGTTTTTGCCCTGTCTTGTCACCATGGTGAAGAGAAGCAGTTGTGAAATGAGTGACATGGTTGTTAAGAATACTGCACGGGCATAAATGTGAGGATGGTCATAAGTGTGAGGACCAGTCAAAAGTGCGAGGACCTGTCAGAAATGACTTTTTTCAGCCCTCTGGTTAGTCCTTTTGTGCATATGGACTACTCAGAGGGCTGAAAAAGTTATTTTTGATTGATCCTCGCACTTTTGTCCAGTCCTCAAACTTACGACTGTCCTCACATTTTACATTTTTGCCCTATCTTGTCATCATGGTGAAGAGAAGCAGTTGTGAAATGAGTGACATGGTTGTTAAGAATGCTGCACGGGCATAAATGTGAGGATGGTCATAAGTGTGAGGACCAGTCAAAAGTGCGAGGACCTGTCAGAAATGATTTTTTCAGCCCTCTGGTTAGTCCTTTTGTGCATATGGACTACTCAGAGGGCTGAAAAAGTTATTTTTGACTGGTCCTCACACTTTTGACCAGTCCTCGAATTTACGACTGTCCTCACATTTTACGTTTTTGCCCTGTCTTGTCACCATGGTGAAGAGAAGCAGTTGTGAAATGAGTGACGCGGTTGTTAAGAATACTGCACGGGCATAAATGTGAGGATGGTCATAAGTGTGAGGACCTGTCAGAAATGACTTTTCAGCCCTCTGAGTAGTCCCTATACACATAGCCATGGCCACCCGGTCACATGACCAGCTAGCCATGCCCACCCAGGCACATGGCCTCCAAGCCACGCCCACACAATAAGTCACGCCCACAATGGTGTCCTTCTTACCAATGTTAAAATCTGTTCACCTTACCCTATAGACATAGCCATGGCCACCCGGTCACATGACCAGCTAGCCACGCCCACCCAGTCACATGACCAGCTAGCCACGCCCACAAAATAAGCCACGCCCACAATGTCCCTCTTTACCAATGTTAAAATCTGGTCACCTTACTATAAACCAGTAGAGAGACAAAGAGATAGAGAATTCTAGTTCTGCTTTAGGCATGAAAACCAGCTGGGTGACTTTGGGCCAATCAGCAGGAGACTGGGAATTCTAGCCCCACCTAAACCCTGAAAACTGGTTAAGTGAATTTGGACCAATCATTTTCTCTCAGCCCAACCAACCTCACAGGGTTGTCGTTGTGGGGGAAAAGAGGAGGATTATGAAGGGACATGATGTATTTTCACCTCCTTTTGCTTCTTATAAAGTAATAACAGCAGGATAAAAATCGGATTGATAATGAGAATGATGAGAATGATGAGAAAAATACCATGTTTCCCTGAAAATAAGACCCTGTTTTATATTTTTTTGAACCCTGAAATAAGCGCCTGGCCTTATTTTCAGGGAGGTCATATTATTTTGGGGCACGTGGAGCAAGAGGGGCTCCTCTTGCTGTCTTACCTGATTTCCAGCTCTGTCTCCCTAACCCTAACCAGAGGAAATGGCGGGGACCAGCTGCACATACGTTTAAATATTTTTGGGTAGGAACTTATTTTAGCACATGCTCAAAAGCCCGATTGGGCTTATTATCAGAGGATGTCTTATTTTCGGGAAAACACTGTAATAATAATAATAATAATAATAATAATAATAATAATAATAATAATAATAGGAACACAACATGCCAGATATCACAGTTGTTGAAAACCGAAACGTACAATTTATTGATATCGCGGTACCAGGAGACTCCAGAGTCGAAGAAAAAGAACTGGAAAAAAATCATGAAATATTGTGACCTGGCCATAGAAACTACACGACTATGGATGAAACATGTCATGGTGATACCCATTGTTATCGGGGCACTTGGTACCATGTCCAAGAATTTTATAAAATATATCAACAAATTGCAGCTTCCTGCAATAACACCAGTGGAACTGCAAAAAACTGTGCTACTTTGAACATCATATATTTTAAGAAGGTACTTGGTTGATCCCTAGGACGCTGGCAGCAACCCGTATCAACCATTAGCACCAGTCAATGGTATTTGTGACACATTTTTAAATGTCCAGTTGACTGAGTTTCATGTTTAATGAATAAAAGAGAATAATAATAATTACAAAATAAACATCTACAGCTGAGCCATTTTCATATTAAAATCTATGCAAAATTGGAGGGAAGGGGCACACAGTCAAGTAAAGCAACCCAGGATTTGAAAATGGGAAATAATTTAGAGCACTCAATAGGGTAAACATGTAAACATTTTTGAGTAAGCATCTCAAAAGTCAATTTGCAAACCAAAAATTATCTGAGTAAAAGTCACTGAGTTTTTATTTCTTATCCTAGGCACCCCAAACTTGTGATTGCTTGAATAGCTACAATTGTTTGTATAACTCTAGTAGGCAAGTAAAAGTACATCACTTGAAGCCCGCAACGAAATTAAATCAGAATGTTGGAATCTTAATCCCGTCTTTCATGCCCCTCCTCTAGAAATGTTTTGATGCAGCATAATGCAAGGGCTTCATTCGTTCGAATTAACAGCATGTTCAGCCGAGTTCTTAACATTCTATTTAAAATCAATTAAAGACTCTTTCTGAGTCAAAGGGAATTGAATTTAATGTGTTCTCCCTTCATTTAATATTTTGTTCCAGTACCTTTTCACTTTAATCTTTTTCAATCTTGGGTTTCAAAGTCAAAAGAATACCAAAAACCTGTACAATTGATGGTAGCTCTTAATTAGCATTTAAGGTGCTTTTAAGAGAGTGTCATTTTCAGAAACAAGTGAATAGAAAACTGGAGTACTGTTAGCAGGCACAAACTTTTCCTCTGAGGATATAATTAGTTATTTTTTTCTTATTCCGCCTTTTCTTAAGTTGTTGTTTTTTAATGGAGGTCCCAGTCGAGGATATAGTCACTGATGGTTTCCCCACCAAATAACACTCAGGTTCAAATCTGTTATCTTCATGTTCAGCCAAATGTTTTCACCTGTTGGGTCTAACTCTAGTGGAAGATGTCTCAAAAGAGTGTAGAGAAGAGCAACAAAGATGATTAGAGGTCTAGAGGTTGAACATATAATGAATAGTTGCAGGAATTGGCTATGTCCAGTTGAATAAAAAGAAGGACTAGGGGTGACATCATACCAGTCTTCCAACATCTGAGGGGCTTCCACAAAGAAGAGTGGTGTCAACCTAATCTCCAAAGCACCTGAAGGCAGAACAAGAAGCATGGATCAAAAGTAATCAAGGAGACAAGCAGCCTAGAACTAGGGAGAAAATTCCTGGCAGTGAGAAGAATCAACCAGTGGAACAACTTGCCTCCAGAAGTTGTGGGTGCTCCATCACTGGAGGTTTTTAAGAAGAGATGGGACAACCATTGGTCTGAAATGTTATACGCTCTCCTGCTTCAGCAGAGGGTTGGACTAAAAGACCTCCAAGGTCCCTTCCAGCTCTTATTCTGGAACGGATATTCTGCTACTGATAGATAGTCAACTCAAGCTTGCAAATCTGACTTATGGGACTCTGCCTCACAGTTGGAAAGTCCCAGTGCCAGCTGAGCTCAGAGGCTGAATACTTTCTGGCTGAACTGCAAGAGCTGAAATCATCCCGAGTAAGAGAGATATTAGGACATAATAATAACCCCATTAGAGGATTTTTGTCTCATTCTGGCTTCAGGCTCTGCAAGGAGAATGCCAAGCCATTGGCTTTGAAACTTCCTTTTAGTCAACCTGACAAAACACTTGAAATTGGCAAGGACCAGCCCTTCTGAGAAGTTTATTTCCTTCTGCCAGGAATAGGTGTTGTTTCTCTGTATGTGTGTGTGTGTTTGTGAAGGGATTTTGTCACTGTGTAGCCTGCAGGAGATCAGGGCTGCAAGTGTATTTTCTGTATTTGTTAGCATTTCAAATAGCAGGGTGTTTTGGGTTTTTTGGGGGTTTTGTTTGTTTTAATGAAACTTTTGGGGATCACAGGTGCAGTTAAATTAAATGCATAATAAGCAAAGGTTTTGTTGGGATTATTTTGAATGTTATTAAAAACAATTTTCATATTACCTACTTCAGCTGGCCTGAGAGCAGCAGAAGTCTCCTGGATAGGCCAAATAACATTTGACTTGCAGTTTGCTTGCAGTATTTTAACATCTCCACAGTTAAATATTTCCTCTATAATAATAGGGAAATATCTCTCCATTTCTCTTTCTCTTGTTCTCTCTCTGTCTGTCTGTCTGTCTGTCTGTCTGTCTGTCTGTCTCTCTCTCTCTCTCTCATCTATCTATCTATCTATCTATCTATCTATCTATCTATCTATCTATCTATCTAATATCCATCCATCCATCCATTCATCCATCCACATACCAAAACACCAAAGCACAACAATTACATGTTCAGAATAAAATTAAAATGTAGTTAAATTAAAATTATATGGCATTATTTAATTACTCAGACATAATTCCACCCAAAGCCCTCCAGAATAATTCAGTTCCAACTGGTTTCTGGAAAATGTTCCAACTGGTTTCTGGAAAACAATTGAGGCAATCTTGCTTGCAAAGGGAAGCTAGTCCAGAAGTCTGGGACTGTCGTGGAGAAATAATCAAAACCTGCAAGCTTCAATCCTGCTCATTTCCTGGACATAAACACATTTATTTAAATTTTTTAGGGCCACCAATTTACCAATGACTTTGGGTGGCATACAAGAATTACAAATTGGAAAAAATAAAATCTTAACGGATTTGTTCTCCAGAGAGAGAGAAATGACGGATTTGGTGAGAGGCAGTAGCTCCACAGGTACCCAAGAGTGGAGTCACCTAAATCCCATTTCAGTTCTGCACTTTGTTTCCACAGTGTCATCATTGACCTAATTAAGTCAAATATTTATCATATGATAATAAGAATGACTAAGGCTATTATAAAAGAGTAACAAAAATAGCACCAGACAAGAAATAAACATTTATTATTAAGTGAATGTGGAAAAATAGAGTTCTTGATCAAGAATAGGCTTCAGATAACAACAACAACAACAACAACAACAACAACAACAACAACAACAACAACATCTTAAGTACATTTTAAGAAGGTACTTGGCTGATACCTAGGATGCTGGCAGCAACCCGTATCAACCATCAGCACCAGTCAATGGTATTTGTGATAACATTTTAAAATATTCAGTTGACTGAGTTTCATGTTTAATGAATGAAAGTTTATCACCATCATCATCATTTAGAGGAAGAGTTGCAACATCAATAATAATAGGGAGCAGTTTAGACAGATTATCTCTGGGTGCTTTAGATGCTTTAAAATAGGATAGATTTAATGGAGGACCAGCAAATAATGAATAATTATGTCTGTGACCATAATAAAAGAGTGATTGAATGAATGAATGAATGAATGAATGAATGAATGAATGAATGAATAAAAGCAACAAAGACACAAAGAAAGAAGTATAAATGTGGGGAAAATTCACAATGGGCGAATCTAATTTCATCCAATTCTACATTTTCCTAAATGTAGGTTTATTTCTCCATTGCTTTATGATTTTTTGTAAAACAAAAGAAAACAATCTCTCTTTTCTGATCTATGTTGCCTTTTCTGTAATTTCCACACTTCACATGAAGGATTTCCACTTAATAGTTTATAATTTGGTACCTATTTTCTCCTCACACATACATTTATCTTTAACTTTTTGCTTTAAGATAAGCTCTATCATCTATTTTTTAGGTGTGACCTCTGCTGTGAATCTGTGAATACAGAATCTGTGGAAATGGAGCAAATCTACAAAAATATAAAATAAAATTGAATCCAAGACCATTTCCTCCATATTTGATTTAAATAAGAAGTAGACCACACTAGAAAAGCAAAAAAGTCATAGTAGAAATGATTGAGTGGGAGCATGTCAGGTGTGAAGAATCGGCACCATGCGCTGAATTCCAGTTAATCTGATTTATTGCCCATGCCGGATACACAAGGATCTAGTCAACTAATGGTCAGCACTAAATTGGCGCTAGATAAGAGTCAATGGGATTCAAGAGGTGTTAGACTTGGACCATTTATGGGATCGTAATGATTCTAGGCTGAAGAGAGGTCTTGACTCCACCCCAGGTTCTGCCTGCTCTTTTCCTACGGAGAAAGAGGAGGATCAGATATCTGATGGATTCACTGAGATGAAGATAAGGGCCTCTTCTGTGAACATTTCGGCACTGATGTTGTGTGATCTGAAGATCTGAATGCTAAATATTATGAAGGGCTACACCAGTGGATTTTCCTTTTCAGTGGGTTTCCCCTCTTCCCCCTCCTCACACAGATCTAGCAGGATTGGGCTTTGAATCCATCCTGCTTCTCCTTGCACACCTGTATACTTTCCTTAATATGTTTAGATGAAGTTTGCTTTGCTCTTTCACCCCCTTTATAAGTCACTGAGAGCTTAGCACAGCAATGACTGACTTGATGCTGCAATAAATCTGATTTAAAGCTCTGAAGCTGCCTGAAATTTACATTTGGTCTATTTTAGAGAGGCCAGATTAATGACACAAAAAATGGGTAACAAGATTTTCTATTCTCCCAAGAGCCCAAGCAAAGATCTCCTTGGTGTTAGACATTCATTCCACACGTCACTGACAACATCCATTGTAATGCCACCACTATTTTTTACCCAAATGTATACTATATGCATTTTTCTTAAATGTTCTTTTTTCCGGGCATTTAAGCAACATGCAGCAACCTGGGACATTTGCATCCCACATACGGCTTCTGGCTGAAAGAGAAATGAGCACCATTCTTTAGAGGTGCCTGCCTATTTGGAAGCAACAAGGGATACAAAATTTATCTTTGGCTCAAAGAGATCAAGATTGATTTGGCCATTATGCATCTCTCTCTGCTGTTAAGATGCAAATTCTGCTCTTAAAGTTATGATTAGTCTGCCTTCAAATACTTTGAAATAATTTGAAATAAATAATCCACCATGCTCATGTATATATTTAGCTATGCAACCCATTCACTTTACACTTCACTCGTTTGCAAGTCATTCTGTTTTTTCCTACGGTGAAGCAAAAGTTGTTTTCCCCATTCTCATTCATGTGCCTCTCCACTGCTCAAACTACAATTTTAATACTCTCTGCCAATGGCTTCCTATCCCTTGCAGAGCTAATCACATTACAGCTAGTTTGTTGTCACCCCAAACTCAATGTTCTCTTCCAAAAAGACATTAAAGCATCCTAATTGTTCCAGCAAAGACACTACCCTGGAAATCACTATTGCCCTGTTCTCCAGACCAAATAGATTTTAAATTTTAGCCAGCTAGATTGGGAAATGCATCAAACCAACTTTTGATTTTATTTTAGCACAACAGTGCTAAACATCATCGATCATCCACCAGCCACCATCATCAAACAGCAGCCAACAAAGCAAACTTTATGTTTTGTTCTAACAATTGTAATTTCCAGCTCATTCAGCCCCATGTAAAGGGCAGTACCCTAAATCTTATTATGTAGTAGGATGAATAACAGTCCACCAGATACGGCTGCAGTTTTATTTTATTTGTATGGTCAATAGGTTTTGTATAGTTTTATCGTTTTCAATCAGAATACAGCTGCAAGGGATCTTGGGGGTCTTTTAGTCCAACCCCTTGCTCAAGCAGGAGATCCTACCTAGACCATTCCAGACAGGTGGCTGTCCAGCCTTTTCTTAATAAACCTCCAGTGATGAAGCACCCACAACGTCTGAAGGCAACTTCCGTTCCACTGGTTAATTACTTTCACTGTTAGGAAGCTTCTCCTCAGTTCCAGGTTGCTTCTCTCCTTGATTAGTTTCCATCCATGGCTTCTTGTCCTCGATTCAGGGAGTCAAGCGATGGAGCAGAAACAAAAATTATCAAGGCTGAAAACAAGATTTCTTTTCAGAAAGGTTCTAGGAATTGTGTAAAATGAATGATTGAAAGAGCTAGGTTCTATAAGAAAGAGAAGCACTAGGGGGTGACATGATAGCTGTCCTTTATCAGCTGTCACAGATAAGAGTTGACTTATTCTCCAGAGTATCCAAGGGCAGATCAAGAAGCAATGAGTGGAAGCTCATCACAGGAAGATCCAACATGGAAATAAGGAGGAATTTCCTGACAGTGAGAACAATTAATCAGTGGAACAGCTTGCCTCCAGGAGTTGTGGCTGCTACATGTTTGAAGGTTTTCAAGAAAATATTGGACAACTCTTTGTCTGGGGTGGTAGGTTTCCTGCTTTGAGCAGTGGGTTGGACTAGAAGACCTCTAAGGTCTCTTCCAGTCCTATTATTCTCTAATATCATCATGTATTTATTGTGATAGACAGGCAGGCAGGCAGGCAGGCAGGCAGACAGACAGACAGACAGACAGACAGACAGACAGATATTAGTTATCTGAGCTTTGCACAACTTCTATCTTCCCACTTTCTCCTTTGCTCTAGTCTGTTGACAATATACTCCTTTTTGGTGTTATGGTTAAATCCCTCTCTTTCTATTTCCCTGCTATGGTCTTTGCTCATTAACAGATCACCTTCTGATCAATCCATCTACCTTTTCAACCAATTCATGAAAAGGAAGCTTTTTTGGGGGGGGGGATAATTATATATTGTTCCTTCTGACCATTATTTCTCAACTTCTTGGCTGAGCGTTGGTGATCAAAAGGTGTCTTTTAAAATAAAGACAAAAGGAGATTTCCAGAGTGATCTAATTCATACCTTTCAGAGATTAACAGATAAAGGTGTGGAAATTCATACGGTTCTGGTAATTACCCATTTTATTCCTTTCTTCATGCAAGTGAGTTCATTTCACTGTTTTATTACAAAACCGAATCAATGTAATGGAAAGAGAAACCCCCAGGCAGAAAATGAAGTATATTGGATTTACAAAAAGCAGAAATAATACTTCTGAAACATTTAACTGAAATATGAAACTACAAGTGCACACAGTATGGTTTTTTTAAAAAAAAGATTTTGGTCATGGTCGCACAACTGAATGTGCACATGTACAAATGTTGCATAGCATCAAGTGTTGCAATGACCAACATCTTATTTTTTTAAATGGCTCTTCCACAGATAGATGAAATTATTGTACATGTTTCTATTGTACAAATTACATATAGCAGTATCCCTACAGCAGGGCCAGCCAGAAATTAACACTAATAAATGAATTATTCTGGTTTCCTGCTCAGCCTGTCAGACCTTCAGACCGGATTGGGCATTTTTGTCCACCTAATCAAGTCCTTCCTAAGTACCCGGGATAAACAAATGGGGATGTTTGATGGGGTTGGGGGTCGGACAAGGAGACATTCAAGGTCCCTTCCAACTCTATTATTCAGTGTTTTTATTATTTCTTTGAAATTTTATAATGTTATAATCTAATCATTTTTAACATTTTAATCCTGAATTAATCTTAATATTTTGTTATCAATTCAATATGCTGTTTCATAAGGTGATTATACTTATATGCTGCCCAAAAGCCCCTCTGAGAGAGAGGGAATACGAAACATAGACAGACAGACAGACAGACTTGCTCTTTCTCTCTGTTGAGCCAAGGAGGGAATTTTCTACCAGTTCCAAGGAGCAAATTATGTGAAGAGTAGAATTTGATACAAGCCACACAGATGTCACTGCTGGGTTCCCATTCACACAGGTGGGACACTGATTCTTAGCGTGTGATTTTGAGTCCAACGTGGACATCAGGTGTGAAAGATGCAAAGGGGTCCATTTGCAAGATTGCAAGATAAACAAAGAAATGTGGGCAGGTTTGCTTGATTTATTGGCCAGATTTGAATTGGCCTGAGTGTATAAAATAACCATCTGGTTAAATTATTGACCTGATTAATAAAACGTAATGATCTATAATTGTGGGTCACTGGGAGTGTGAAAGCTGCTGCTCTGAATCCATGTTATGTTGAAATTTGGGCAGAGCGATCTGATTGGAAAAGGATAACATTTATCAGCAGTTTTGCATATTCTCAGCTTCTTCTGTTTGTGTGATGATGCTCTTCCCATCTTTCCAGATGGGTTTCAAGTTCAAAAACTGTCCCAGTGAGGCCAAAACAACTCTTCAAAGCAAAAAAAATAAAAAATAAAAAAAATAATAAAGCATTTCAGCCTTTCCAAATTTGAAATCATTTGAACATTTGAATACTATTCACACTCATTTGATCACATATTTTGAGACCTCTTACCAACACTTGGAAAATGCTCCGAGTCTCTTCTGGCTGGGTTTTCAGTTCCAACCACTAGACTGGCATTTCTTAACCTTGGCAATGTTTAGATGTTTAAGAACTTCAACTCCCAGAATTCCATTTTTTGGAACACTGGCTGGCTGGGGAACTCTGGGAATTGAAGCCACACATCTTGCAGAATTACAGAATAACAGGTCTTCTAGTCCAGTCACCTGCTCAATCAGGAGACCCGATACCATTTCAGACAAATGCTTAGACAATCTCTTCTTCAAAGCCTCCAGTGATGGAGCACCCACAACTTCTGGAGGCAATCTGGTTCTGCTGGTCAATTGTTCTCGCTGTCAGGAAACTTCCCCTTTGTTTGAGATTGGTTCTCTCCAGTGGTGGGATTCACCAGTTGTAACAGCCAGTTCGCTGCATGCATGCGCGCCAAACTCACACTTCCATGCATGCACATTACGATTGAAAGTTACCTTCTACTGACTCCAGAGTGAGTAAAAGAGCTGAGGTGCAGCATTCTTCTCTGCTGCGCCTATCAGCTGGGCTTAAAACAAAAAGAATATAGGTAAGTTATAGCACAGGGGTGGGCTGGTGGGCCCATCTGATCATTGGAGTGAACCAGTGTTCTGCCCCAGCTATGGATCCCAAAGAACGTAGCACACACAAACCGAACACTGGTGAGGTCTTATATCAAGACCTACTTAGTGGCGATAAAAGCAGCGAAGTGTAACTACTTTTCCGCTCTTATCGTGGCGGCAGATAACCGCCCAGCTGCCCTGTTTAGGGTGACCCGCTCCCTTCTCCACCTGGGAGCACGGGAAGACCCCTTGCAAGGGCAAGCTGAGGATTTTGCGCGTTATCTGCACGATAAAATCACTCAAATTCGGGACAGCCTGGACTCTGACTGGGTGGGTTCAGGCAGGATGTCTGAGGTGGGTCTTGAGAATGTTATCTGGGATGAGTTTGACCCCGAGGACATGGACAGGTTGCTGGGGAGGTTGAACGCAACCACATGTTTATTGGACCCGTGTCCCTCCTGGCTGGTGCTGGCTACCCAGGAGGTTACACGAGGCTGGCTCCAGAGGATTATTAATGCTTCTTTGAGTGAGGGTCCTGCCCCCCACCTTGAAAGAGGTGGTGGTGAGGCCCCTCCTCAAGAAGCCCTCTCTAGACCCGGCTGTTTTGGCAAAACTATCGTCCAGTCTCCAACCTTCACTTTGTGGCAAAGGTTGTTGAGAGTGTGGTTGCGCGACAGCTCCCACAGTACCTGGATGAAACTGTCTATCTAGATCCATTCCAGTCCGGCTTCAGGCCTGGGTACAGCATGGAAATAGCATTGGTCGCATTGGTCGATGATCTCTGGAGGGCTCGGGACAGGGGTGCTCCTCTGTCCTGGTCCTATTAGACCTCTCAGCAGCTTTTGATACCATCGACCATGGTATCATGCTGCGCCGGCTGTGCCAGCTGGAGGAGTTGGGAGTGGAGGCACCGTGTTACGGTGGTTCTCCTCCTATCTCTCCAACCGGTCACAGTCCGTGTTGGCAGGGGGGCAGAGGTCGACCTCAAGGCACCTTGTTTGTGGGGTGCCGCAAGGGTCGGTCCTCTCGCCTCTCCTGTTCAACATTTATGTGAAGCCGCTGGGTGAGATCATCCGTGGTTTTGGGGTACAGTACCATCTGTACGCTGACGACACTCAGCTGTACATCTCCACCCAGACTACGCCAATGATGCCCTTGAAGTGATGTCCGGGTGCCTGGAGGCCGTGCGGGTCTGGATGGGGAGGAACAGGCTCCAACTCAACCCCTCCAAGACTGAGTGGCTGTGGTTGCCGGTGTCCCGATATAGCCAGCTGGTGCCATCGCTGGCTATTGGGGGCAAGTCATTGGCCCCCATGGAGAGGGCCCGTAACTTGGGCGTCCTCCTGGATGCCCGGCTGTCTTTGGAAGAGCATATGACAGCCGTGGCCAGGGGGGCTTTTTATCAGGTTCACCTGATATACCATTTGCACTCCTTTCTGGATCGGAACTCCTTATGCACGGTCACTCATGCCCTTGTTACTTCCCGCCTGGACTACTGTAATGCTGTCTACATGGGGCTCCCCTTGAGGAGCACCCGGAGGCTCCAACTGGTCCAGAATGCAGCCGCGCGGGTGATTATGGGGGCGACATGGTGCTCCCATGTAATACCTCTCCTGTGCAAGCTGCACTAGCTTCCGGTGGTCTTCCAGGTGCGCTTCAAGGTTTTGGTTCTCACCTTTAAAGCGCTCCATGGCTTAGGGCCTGGATATCTATGAGACCACCTTCTGCCACTGATAACCTCCCACCGGCCAATACGCTCCCACAGAGAGGGTCTCCTCAGGGTGCCGTCGGTCAAGCAATGTCAACTGGTGACCCCCAGGGGAAGAGCCTTTTCTGTGGGGGCACCCGCCCTCTGGAACGAACTACCAGGAATACAACTGATCCCGGACCTCGGTACTTTCCGCCGGGCTCTCAACATTTCAATGTCCCCAGACAATCCAGAAGCATAATTTAAGTTGCCCTTAAAACATTCCAGCTTGTACAACCCCTCCCTCCCCCACCATGCTCCAGATGCCTGCAATTATCTCTAACATCTAACTTTAATTAAGATTGGACATTGGAGATATAACTAAAACCATTAGTTATATCTATATAACAAACTGTAGCTGTTGCACACTTAGGAAGGCAGTGTTTCAAGGCAAAATAGGCAGGAAATCAACAATAGTATGACAATGGTGGCTTCATTAAATTCTTAAAAATGATGCAGGGCTAGGTAGCATAATGTTAAACTTACGATCAGTTTGCAAAAATTAGTTATGGCAAGTACAAAAGTGTTGGTTAAGCATTTCTTTCTTTGTAAATTTAACACACATCAGTGAGCCAAAATATAGTTTAAGTTTATTGCTATTCTTTCAAGGTAATCCATTCAGGATAGAAGACAGCTTATCCTGATTTAAGAGATGTTACGCAGAATGCCCTATACGTTTTTGAAAAAACACAAATATTTCAATGCCAACTACAATATTTCAAAATCCTAAGAGAGCTTAGATAGATGGGAGGGGGTATCTTTATTATTTTCATTTTATTGATTGATTTATATCTCCCCTTTATTATCTATACAAATAAGTCAAGGCAGCAAACATATCCAACATACCTTCTCCCTCCTATTTTCCCTACAACAGATTTACAGATTACAGATTTACAGATTAACAGAGTTGAAAGGGACCGTGTAGGTTATCTAGCCCAACCCCCCCCTCAAGCAGGAGACCCTACACCATTTCTGACAGATGGCAGTCCAATCTCTTCTTGAAAGACTCAAGTGATGAAGCTCCGACAACTTCTGAAGGCAACTTCTGTTCCATGGGTTGATTGATCTCACTGTCATAAAATTTATCCTTGAACCTCTCCTTGTTCAGTTTCCATCCATTATTCCTTGTCTGGCCTTCAGGTGCTTTGGAAAATAGCTTGACCCCCTCCTCTCTGTGGCAGCCCCTCAAATATTGGAAGACTGCTATCATGTCTCCCCTGGTCCTTCTCTTCACTAGACTAGCCATGCCTGGTTCCTGTAACCATTCTTCATATGTTTTAGTCTCCAGTCCCCTAATCAGGGGTGAAATGCTCCCAGTTCGGACCGGCTCGGGCGAGTAGGTAGCGATGGCGGCGGGCAGTTCAGAGAACCGGTAGCAAAAATCCCTCCCCCCCCCACAGCCTCCAGCTTGCTTACCTTCGCACACCTGCCTTGCTTCGCTTGCTGTAATCCCTGCAATCTATTGCATCAGCAAGCAACTGAATCTTCCTGCCTGCAATCAAGCTCATCAGTGAGCAGCTCTTTCTGCCTGCCTGCCTGCCTGCCTGCCTGCCTGCCTGTAAGTTTTTTTCCCCTTTGGGAGCTTTCAAAAAAATAGTTAATAGGGGTTTTTTTAGTCGTTCGTTTTTTTAGACCTAGCCATTTAAAGTTTAGGAAGTTTTAAATTTAGCTGCTTTTATATAAAAATAAAAATTAAAAAAAAATAATATTTGTGCAGCTTTCTGAGATTTTGTGTGTTTCTGTAGTGTTTCACTCTAACTACACAAACACACAAAATCTCACAAAGCTGTATGTGGCATTTTGTGTGCGTAAAGTGTGAAAGTTGGTTTTTTGGACTTTTTGTGGCTGTGTGAGGTTCTTGCTTGTTGCAGGGGCCATTTTGGGTCTAGCACAGCTGCTTTTACATTGTGGGTGAGCCAGTTGTGTTGTGTTGTGTTTTGTAGGTTAAAAAAGGGTAAAGAAGTGATGTCAACTTGGCCACACCCACCTCACCAACAAGCCACATCCACCCAGTCACCTGACCGCTAAGCCCTGCCCACTAATTAAGCCACGCCCACAGAACCGGTAGCGAAAATTTTTAGATTTCACCCCTGCCCCTAATCATCCTGGTTGTTCTTCTCTGCACTTTTTCTAGAGTCTCAACATCCTTTTTATAGTGTGGTGACCAAAATTGGATGCAGTATTCTAGGTGTGATCTTACTAAGGCTTTATAGAGTGGTATTAGTACCTCACTTGATCTTGACTGTATCCCTCTGTTAATGCAATTTAGGATTGTGTTGGCTTTTTTGGCTGCCGCAGCACACTGCTGGTTCATATTTAGCTGATTGTCCACTAGGACTCCATGATCCCTCTCACAGTCACTGCTATCAAGCCTGGTTTCCCCCAGTTTATATGTGTCCTTTTGGTTTTTTGTTAGATAGGGCCCAGTGTTCAAGTCTGTCAAGATCCATCTGGATCTTGAGCCTATCGTCTAGGGGTGTTAGCTATTCCTGCCAGCTTAGTATCATCTGCAAATTTGGAGAGTTCCCCTTCTATTCCCTCATCTAAGTCGTTTATGAAGATATTGAAGAGTCCTGGGCCTAAGACGGAACCTTGTGGCACCCCACTGCTTACTTCCCTCCATGTAGACTTAGACCCATTAAAGACTACTCGTTGAGTACGGTTTGTCAGCCAGTTGTGAATCCATCTGGTGCTGATGCTATCTATCTTTCCCACTTTTTTTCTAGCTTACAAAGAAGTAGGTTGTGGTCTACAGTAGTGGCCAAAATTGTGGAAACTTTTTGGGAACAGTGCATTTTTTAAAACTAGCTAATAACACCACTTTTTTTTTAGTAGTACCATAAAATTGTATATCAATGGAAAGATAATTTAATCAAGAATGTAATGCAATACCTTTTATGAAGGATTTGCTATTAGAATAGCAGTTACAGTATAAAGTAGAAAAGTGAAACATAGAAAAAAAATACAAAAAATATCACCATAGGAAAAAACAAGATATACAAGAATTTTCACGTCAGTTAATAGTTAGCTGGGTAATCTTTAGCATGAATTATGGCCTTACAACATCTTCCCATGGAGTGAACCAAGTCTTTTAGTTCTGCAGCTGTTATAATATGAAACCAAGATTGAATCATTGCTTCTATTAACTAGGTTTTATTGCTGGGTTGCTTCTGACTAACAAATTTCTTTAATCGGCTCCATAGATTTTCAATTGGGTTAAAATCTGGGCTATTCCCAGGCCATTCCTGCAGTGGAATATGATTATCTTGAAACTCCCCAAAAAAGTGGTGCTATTAGCCATCAAACCTCAAAAATACACTTTTCCCAAAAGGTTTCCACAATTTTGTCCACTATTGTACTTTGTTGAATGCCTTGCTGAAGTCTAAGTATATTATCTCCACAGTATTTTGCTGGTCTACTAATTTAGTCACTATGTTGAAGAATGAAATAAGATTGGTTTGGCATGATCTGTTTTTAACAAACCCGTGCTAGTTATTACTTTACTTGTTTCTAGATGTTGGCAGATCTGGTTTTTTTTTATTTATTTTATTATTATTATTATTATTATTATTATTATTATTATTATTATTATTATTATCATCATCATCATCATCATCATCATCATCATCATCATCATCATCATCTTTTCCAGTATCTTCCCAGGTATTGATGTTAGGCTGATTGGTCTGTAGTTGGGCTAACAGAGAGTGGCTGGCCCAAGCCAGTTTTCATGCCTAAAGTGGGACTAGAACTCACTCTCTCTTGGTGATTGGCCCAAGGACACCCAGCCAGCTTTCATGCCTAAGGCAGGATTAGAACTCACTGTCTCCTGGTGATTGGCCCAAAGCTGATTTTCACGACTATCTTGGGATTAGAACTCACAGTCTCCCGCTTTCTAGCCTGGTGCCTTAAGAACTGGTTCTTGTTTATGGTAAAATACCCTTGTGCTTATCCATATCAAGCCATATCAAGCCATAGGCAATAACTTAGAGATACAAATATCAATAGCAGTATAAAATTCCAGTTAAAAATTAGTTAAGGAATAGAATATTTATTTATTTATTTATTTATTTATTTATTTATTTATTTATTTATTTATTTATTTAAATTTGTATACCGCCCTTCTCCTAGTGGACTCAGGGCGGTGAACAGCCACAGAATAAAACACATAAATACAAAAATTTAAAATAGAATAAAAACGAATTAAATAATTTGGCTGAGACAAATTTAAAATACTCAATAATTTAAAACAAATTAAAATTTACATTTAAAAGGGGAGAAGATTTAGGCCAGGCCCGCTTGATGAAATAAGAAAGTCTTGAGCGCGCGACGGAAGGTGCGCAGATCCGGGATCCTCCGTATCTCTGGGGGGAGCTCGTTCCAGATCGTAGGTGCCCCCACAGAGAAGGTTCTCCCCCTGGGGGCCGCCAGTCGACATTGTTTGGCCGACAGAATAGAATAGAATAGAATAGAATAGAATAGAATAGAATAGAATAGAATAGAATAGAATAGAATAGAATAGAATAGAATAGAATAGAATAGAATAGATAGAATGAATTGGAAGGACCTTGGAGGTCTTCTAGTCCAGCTCCCTGCTCAAGCAGGAGACCCTATACTATTTCATATAACTGGCTATCCAATCTCTTCTTAAAAACCTCCAGTGATGGAGCACCCATGCTTTCTGGAGGATACTTCTGTTCCGCTGGTTAATTGTCTTCACTGTTAGGAAGCTACTTCTCAATTCCAGGTTGCTTCTCTCCTTGACTAGTGTTAGATCGGGCGAGTGAGGAGCCAGGAGCCAGGTTGAAGTGAACAACAACTCTTTAATACACAGTGAGAATCCAGCAACTTTACAGTAGAACAGTTCTCCTTATACAGCTACTTGCCAAGTGTGTTAGCCAATGATCATCAAGCTTTTTCCCGCTCTAATTTTCCCTCCAAAATTAAATACATAACAAGTAGTTTCCATCCATGGTTTCTTGTCCTGCCTTCAGGTGGTTTGGATAATAATTTGATCCCCTCTTCCTTGTGGCAGCTCCCCCAATACTGGAATACTGCTATCATGTCACCCCTAATTTCTTCTTTTCTCTAGACTAAGCCAAACTCAAATCCTGTAGCCTTTCTTGATATATTTTAGTCTCCAGGCCTTTGATCATCTTAGTTGCTCTTCTCTGAACTTTTTCCAAAGCCTCAACATCAGAGGGATTGCCTCTGAGCATGTGCAAGATGGCAGTCGCGTGGTGAAGCGCTGCGGCTGGATGGAGGACTTTCCGGAGCTCGAGGGGGTACTGCAGGGGAGCTCGACCACCAGCGACCCATGATTTAGTCAGATGGGTTCGGGGCGAGGGTTTTGAGATCTTCCTCGCCCCTGGACGCCCCCGGAGTTGGAGACGGCGAGGGAGAGTTATAGCCGTGCTGCTCCAATGCCGTTGACTCCACCGAGAGCCGAGAGTTGAGAGTGGAGAGTGGCGGCGCTGCTGGAGAGGAGAAGGGAGAGCGGAGCCGAGAGCGGAGAGCGGAGAGCAGAGCAGAGAATGGGGAGCGGAGATATGGAGATGTGGCTTGTTGGCGGCGGCGGGTTCGGTCAGCGGAGCTCGGGGTGTGGGTTTTTGAGATCTCCTCCTGGACTCCTTACACATGGTCACTCATGCCCTCATCACCTCCCACCTGGACTATTGCAACACTCTCTACATGGAGCTCCCCTTGAGGAGCCCCCGGAGGCTCCAACTGGCGCAGAGTGCGGCCGCACGGGTGGTAATGGGAGCGACATGGCGTACCCACATAACACCCCTCCTGCGCGAGCTGCACTGGCTCCCGGTGGTCTTCTGGTGCGCTTCAAGGTTTTGGTTACCACCTTTAAAGCGCTCCATGGCTCAGGACCTGGGTACTTGCGGGACTGCCTACTACCACCAATAGCCTCCCACTGGCCGGTACGCTCCTATAGAGAGGGGCTCCTCCGGGTGCTGTCGGCCAAACAATGCCGACTGGCGGCCCCCAGGGGGAGAGCCTTCTCTGTGGGGGCACCTACTATCTGGAACGAGCTCCCCCCAGAGATACAGAGGATTCCGGATCTGCGCACCTTCCTCCGCGCTCTAAAGATCTTATTATTTCACCAGGCGGGCCTGGCCTAATTTTCTCCCTCTTTTATAAAAGATTTTTTATTTTTTAATATTTTTAGTATTTTATATATTCAAATTTTAAAATTGGTTTTAAATAGTTTGGGGTTTTAATTTGTCTGGGCCAAAACTATTTAATATGATTTTAATTCTACTTTTAAATTTTGTATGTATGTGTTTTATTGTTTGGCTGTGCACCGCCCTGAGTCCTTCGGGAGTAGGGCGGTATAGAAATTAAATAAAATAAACAAACAAACAAATAAATAAATAAATAAATAAATAAATAAATAAATAAATCTTTTTTGTAGTACAGGGACCAAAATTGTTTGCAGTATTCCAGGTGTGGCCTTACTAGGTTTTTATAAAGCGGTACTAGTACTTCACGTGGAATGTCATCTCTTGCACAAATACTTCAAAAGAGGTGTGTTGCAATGCAGGGCATCAGGGACAGCATGTTCTTTTGATTAACCTTGGTGCTTCCTAGTGAAGTGACAATGACTCATTGAGATAGCCAGGAGCTTCTTCCGAAACACCTGCGCGAATCTTGCAGACAAAGTAGTAGCTGCGTTGACATTTCAAAATGAAGAACACCATAAACAGCTCTGCCTGATGCAAACTCCCACCCATCCCTCTTTTTAAGGTTTACACAGCCCTATTATTAGACAATGCACCCAGACAATAGGGGGTGATAATCAGGCTTTCACTGAATTGTCATAATTAAGCATTGCAGACCTCAAAGGAAATTTATCATAATTTAAAATTACTGGAAGATAATGGTAGTTTCCAAAGATACAAAATTAGATTTATACAGGTTTTGCATTGTTAACCACCACTTTAATCAATTTACAAAGTTTATAATTTTGTTTTCCAATAAAAGTAAGTTTCAGCCTCCAGCTTCGTCTCCTAATCGTCTTTGTTGCTCTGCTCTACCGTTTTGTATCCTGGTGACTAAGACTGGATGCAATTTTCCAAGTGTTGTCTTATCAGCACAGCTGGTTCTCTTTGAGTCAGTATCATCAATGTTATCTTTGTATTGTCCCCTCACATTCTTATATGTCTTTTTGGGGGGCTGTATTTGGGAACCAAATCTCAAACCCCTTTCTAAAGCCTGTAAAAGGCTATCCATTTTTATTTATTTATTTATAAAATTTGTATGCCGTCCTATCTCCAAGGACTCAGGGCGGCTCACAACAACAATCGACCAAGCGAATGTTAAAATCAACAAATATACACAAAAATATGAAAAGTTTTAAAAATTTTAAAATATACTACCCCATCAGTCCAGGCTGGGGGACATAAATAGCCAGGTTTTCAATTCACGGCGGAAGGTGCGAAGGTCAGGGGCCAACCGGAGCCCCAAGGGAAGTTGATCCCAAAGGGTGGGGGCACTCACAGAGAAAGCTCTACCCCTGGGGGTCACCAGCCGACATTGTCTAGCCGATGGCACCCTGAGTAGGCCCTCCCTGTGGGAGCGCACCGGGCGATGGGAAGTTGACACTGGTTGCAGGTGGTCCGACAAATAACCTATAAAGCCCTTCATGGTTTAGGCCCAGGCTAACACCAGCACCTTGAATCTCACCCGGAGGGCAACCGGCAACCAATGCAAGACGCGCAGGAGAGATGTAATATGGGAGTATCGGGTCCCTCCCGCAACAACCCGCGCGGATCTGATTTTCCAGATCAATTTGATTTTTTTTACTGCTATTTTGTTTGCATGAACTGTTTAGATGGTTCTATTTCCTTTACAGCCTGAGTATTTAAAACATAATGTTCTTTAAAGTCATTATATTTTATTAGCTTGCATGGCAGCATTTCTCCTCCCCCCACCCCCAATTCTAAGCTTTAGTACTTGGAGCTATAAAGTTCTATAAGTTAAAGCTTTAAGGTGGTTATTCTTGTTTATGATTTAACTGGGCATGAAGATTACAAACATAAGCTCAAGTCAGCTTGTTTTAATTATAGATGATTTGATTTACTTTAGAACAGAAGGATCCGATTAGTGTTGAGAAGCATTGTTCTCACTTCACTGGAATTTATTATAACTGTCTTGCCTCCTTCCTGTAGGAGGAATGACAGAATCTGGGGTGGAGTCGAAAGAGGGATCAGCCTAGAATCCCTACGTAGTTACAAGCAAAATAAGTCCAACTTCCCTTGAATTCCATTGACCCTTATCTAACTCCTAGCAGATGCCAACCTTTGGTTGGGAAGATTGAGTGACAATAAATCAGTTTAATTGAACCTTCACATGTGGACCTGATTTTTCACACCTGACACTTCCCTATTCTTTTTTATTTTTATTTTTAATATGCCTGCACCATAGCCAGTGAAGAATTGACATAAAACAGATCCCAGGGCTTTGAAAAAAAAAACAAGCCTAAAGGAGGTTAGAATTGTTTATAAAAAATTAAAAAGATGCTTTAACTTATTTCTTGCTGGCCAAAATATAGCCCAGCAGAAGCTGGTTGCCGCCAGTTCTGGCAGTTACTGGCTGAAAAAAAAATTTTTTTTTCCTGGCCAGCAAGGAACACAATTAATTTCTCAGCAACTACAAAAGTTACAAGTGACACCCCTTGTAACTCTCTTTCACTTTCTGGAGTCTTTCTTCCTCTTCTTCTCCACCCATTATTCTGCCAGCAGCTCTTATCAGAGCTTATAAGAGATCGCTTACAGATATTTTGTGATAGATGTGATAGTTTGGGAATTCCAGCCAACCCCTTACTTTTCAGAATGAAAGTTTCTAAGGAGAATGATAGCTGAACAGTGTAGCACATGGCTTGCAAACTCCAGATCATCTAATCATGATCCTCTCAATTACAAGGATCAGCAGTAGCGAAACTGGAAATATTCAAACATTCTTACTTTACTTTACTTTATTCAAATTTCTATACAGCCCTTCTCCTTTCGGACTCAGGGCGGTGAACAGCCAAGATAAAAACATCTATACAAAACATCACAGTTAAAAATAAAGTTAAAATAATTTATAAATTTGGCCCATAATTTAAAACTTGTCAATTTAAAATCAATATTAAAATTTTAAAACTAACCCTAAAATCAAGACAGACCGGCTAACTGGAAAAAATAAGTTTTTAGGGCCCGACGAAAAATCCGAAGGTCGGAGATCACTCGTATCTCTGGGGGTAGATTGTACCATAGGGTAGGTGCCACCACAGAGAAGGCTCTCCTCCTGGGGGTCGTCAGCCGGCATTGTCTGGCCGACGGCACCCTGAGGAGGCCCTCTCTGTGGGAGCGAACCGGCCGGTGGGAGGCTATTGGTGGCAGAAGGCGGTCCCGTAAGTACCCTGGCCCTAAGCCATGGAGCGCTTTAAAGGTGATCACCAACACCTTGAAGCGCACCCGGAAGTCCACCGGAAGCCAATGCAGCTCGCGCAGGAGAGGAGTCACATGGGAGCGCCCCGTCGCTCCCATAATCCCCCGCGCAGCCGCATTCTGCACCAGTTGGAGCCTCCGGGTGTACCCCAAGGGGAGCCCCATGTAGAGAGCGTTACAATAGTCCAGACGAGAAGTGACGAGTGCTTGAGTGACCGTGCGTAGGGAGTCCCGGTCCAGAAAGGGGCGCAACTGGCGTATCAGGCGAACCTGACAAAAAGCCCCCCTGGCCACGGCTACCAGGATTTGAAGAATATTTTTCTTCTTATCAGATCGATGCTGCCTCTGAACCCAGAAACCCAACTGAAATGGGTCCAAATTATCCAAATTATCTGGAGGTTGTTTGAGGTGTGTAGGATAAGCAGGAAATAGGACCATATAAAAAATCAGGGAGGAAATAATTTTCTTATTTAAAAAAATGGTCAAGAAAGCATACTCCAATTGACTGGAGGGTTAAGCTACTATATGTAAATTGTATAAAAACAACCAGCAGACTACACTCCCCCACTCATTGATGACTTTATCTAGTTTGATAATGAAAAATCTGCAGGAAAACAACCAAGTTGAAGATCCCAACAGTTCAACCCTAGGCTACATATATTTTGTACTATAGAAATTACATGGCTTTTTCAAGCATTATCACCACAATTTATCAGCATGGTGATGGTCTTGTGGCCAGTCCCATCCAGCCTCTGGAACTATTCTAATAGAGATTGATGCCTGTCGCATTTGGGCCAAATTTCTTTTGTCTTTGCCACTTCTCAAATTTACTAGCCTGGGACTTCCTGGAATACATTCCCCTTCAAGGGAATGCGGCCATCACTAGATGGAAGCAAAGAGGTAAGAAAACGTAGGCATTGCTGCCATCTAGTTAGTCTTCCAGCATAAATACAACAACTCCAGAAACCTCTTGGAATATTAGGTCCTCCCAAGGTCTTAGGTGACCCCCAAGGTCTTGGACTGCTGAATGACACAACATCCTAAGCGCAAGTCTTCTTGTTGGGCCTGCCAAGTCAGACAGCTGCCCATCCCTCCCTCTAAAGAAAAGCAGTGGCCTCGTGCTCCTAGTCACCAGCAATTCCAACGAAGAGAGCTCATTTCTTCCTCTTCTTCACTTTAAACACACCTGTGTAAACGCCTCTAGCACGAAAGGGAGGGGGAATGAGCTGCCAGAGGAATGAATGTGTCAGAGTTACCGGAGCATCAAATTGCTAATTCTTCCACCTGAACCTATTGCTAAAGCATTCTTGTCTTTAAAAACTTACTTAGTTTTGCCTATCTGGAAAACAGATCTGAAAAATCTGAGAGAGCCCTTGTGATGTTCTGGAGCATTGGCTATAGGAAATGAAGCAGATTAATACACTAATTTGAACAAGCAAGTCTGTGCACAGTGGCTGGGAACAGATAACGCCTGTGGGCATACATTCAGCGTGGTAGCGATTGCATGCTAAACAATGTTTTACATATTTATGCTCACTCCATAATAGAACCAGCCTATCCTAGTTGCAAAAATCCCAGCAACCAATAGTTGGCAGAGTTCTAGATGCTGCTAAGGATGATCTAGATCAGTGGTTCTCAACCTTCCTAATGCCGCGACCCTTTAATACAGTTCCTCATGTTGTGGTGACCCCCAACCAGGGGTGGGTTCTAATTTTTTTTACTACCGGTTCTGTGGGCGTGGCTTATTTTGTGGGCATGGCTTGGAGGTCATGTGACTGGGTGGGCGTGGCTAGCTGGTTATGTGACTGGGTGGCCATGGCTATGTGTATAGGAACTATTCAGAGGGCTGAAAAAAGTCATTTCTGACAGGTCCTCGCACTTTTGACTGGTCCTCACACTTATGACCATCCTCACATTTCTGCCCGTGCAGCATTCTTAACAACCATGTCACTCATTTCACAACTGCTTCTCTTCACCATGGTGATAAGATAGGGCAAAAACGTAAAATGTGAGGATAGTCGTAAATTCGAGATCTGGTCAAAAGTGCGAGGACCAGTCAAAAATAACTTTTTCAGCCTTCTGAGTAGTCCATGTGCATAAAAGGACTACTCAGAGGGCTGAAAAAAGTGATTTCTGACAGGTCCTCGCACTTTTGACCAGTCTTCGCACTTATGACTGGTCATCATTTATGCCCATTGTAGCATTCTTAACAACCATGTCACTCATTTCACAACTGCTTCTCTTCACCATGGTGACAAGATAGGGCAAAAACGTAAAATGTGAGGACAGTCGTAAGTTCGAGGACTGGTCAAAAGTGCGAGGACCAGTCAGAAATAACTTTTTCAGCCCTTTGAATAGTCCATATGCATAAAAGGATACAGCAACAGAGAGGGGTGAAGGAAGGGAAGGGAAATTAGAGTAGGAGTGAGGGTAAAAGAGGGAGGAAGAGAGAAGGAGAAGGAGAAAGGAAGAGGAAGTAGGGAGGAGAAGAAGAGGGGGAGGAAGAGAAAGTAAGAAGGAAAGAAAAGAGAGAGGTGGTAGGTTTGAGGAGAAAGATTGCTGTACAATAAAAAAGATGAAAGGGAAGAAAGCCAACCCCAAACAAATATAAAGATATTAAGATAAAGAATGAATTGTTAAACTTTAAAGAATAAAAGAGAACAAATATGAATAAATAACAATAATTAGAAACACACATACAAACATACAATGTATTTTCTTTGAACAGAGTATTTGGCCGGTTCACAAATTTAAACAGTGTTTAGTCATTTCAATTAAATTTACAATTTCTATATTTCCTTTTTGCCATATTTATTCCTCATCTATTTTTGTAAAAAACCAATATTACCCTTCATCCTCATCTCTAATCTTAATCAAATTCAATTTTTCCCTTCTATTCTATATTATACCCCTTCCCATTGTCATCTATTTTTATATCCATCCTCACATTGGTTAATTATGTAATATTACAGTTGTTTAATACAAATTCAACATTTTAATATAAATCAATTAGTTATATAACTACCTTTTTTGTATATTAATCAATATGAACATGAATATTCCAATTATTTCCATGCAATCCAATTTCTTACAAATCAATTAATTATATTTACCAATAATAATAAACCAAATAATTTCCCCCATATATTCCTCCAAACCACAACTTAACCATTTCTGCTTTCAACACAATATACAATTAATAGTATCTCAATTATTACAATTCCCTAGTTAAATAGAGCTTTTTTTCTTTTGTGTTTTAAAATCTTGAACTCTCCTCCTTTTCCCTAAATTTCCCATTGTTTGCACCTACCTTTTTTGGTGAGGAAAAAGAAAAGAAATCTGCCTGCCTAATTTTCCAACGTTGCAGCAACAGCAAAGCCAACAGCCTGCTTTATTTTCAGTTTCGTGTTTCAGCATAGCTAGGGGGAAAAAAAATTGCTCCAGCAAGCAGCCGAGCCCTGAGCAAAACAACTGAGAGCAAATCAGCTGAGAGTTGGGAGCCGATCTAATCAAGGGCTAATTAGCCTATGCTGAAGCTCCGCGGGCCAATAAAATTACAAAAAAAACCGAACCGTTTGTTAAATTGCTGGCTCGCCCACCCCTCACCCACCACTATTTATTGGCAATAAAATAATGGTGCGGAGGGGCAGGGTAAGGGGCGGGTTTTGAAGCACCGCGGCAAGAATTTAAACAGTTTTTTTTCCTCTAGCCATCAGCTGGGATTCAGGAGGCAGCAATAGATTGGGAGTGGGTGGGGTAAGCGAACGGCCGGCGATTGAACAGAGCAGAGAGTGAGGGTGAGTGAAGGCGTGAGGGGGGAGGCGAGAGGGCTTTGTTTTAATGGCCAGATGTCTTTCCTGTCACCAATGCAGAGTTTTCTTCAGCAAATATTTTCTCATTGTGCCCAGAGAGAGAAATATCTGCCTCTACCTAGGATTGAACTCACAGCCTCCTGATTGTGAGGTGAGAGCTCCACCTCTAGGCCACCACACCACTCCCTAAGGATGATCTAGATCTTTGCAGTAAATTGTGCAGAAAAACCACTTATACTATATATACTATATACCACTTTTGCCTTGGTATTGCCTACCAAATAATTCAAAAGATACATTATTGTATTCCATAGCATTCATAGGTACATTTTAGACAAAAAATGTAAAAAAAAACAAAAAAACCTGCTGCTTAGTACTTTCTAAAATATTAGTAAAACCAATATATGTTCCTGCTACCTATCTTTTTTTGTTCAAATGTTCTTCCCCTTTTTTTATCTGCTGTTTGCTTGGAATGGAATAAATAATCTTGCAATGTGAAAAAAAAAGCTGTGGGAAACCTCCAATTATCACCTTGAAATCCAAACTTGCTTGCCAAAGCTGACACTGGCGTAACAAAGTACTTTAATTCAATATGACAGTATATTTCTTTAAAGGAAAGAGAATTTTTAATACTGGGGAAAAATCTATTTTTAAAACTCAAATGAATCCGATCATTAAAAAAAAAAAACTGCAAAAGAAATAGCATTACTATATCTTACATCCTCCATAATCTTCATTTATTTTTCACAATGAATAGATGAGGCAGTGAAACTATGTTTGTTCCCATAGCAGATGCGATCACATCCATGAAAAAAGAGATTATTACATGGAAAATGAAAAAATAGAATGTCAGGGTTCCAAAGAACATCCCCAATGAAAGAAGACTCCAAGGTTTGAAGTTCCTCAAAGTTCCATTTTATTAGAGATGTCATATTGGCATATCTGGGAAAACTTGAATCTGAAAGTTTCCAGGTTTCCCCCACCCAGCAGAAAGTTCAAGTCCCCGCCCAGCACCCACAAGTCCATTGCACGGCCAAATCAAAGCACCATCCAAACTGGAGAGGCCTCCGAGTTCCAACGCTCCAGGTGCAGGGCAAGATGTCCTTGACTCTCTGAGAAAAGAATGTTATATATCACCCATACTCCATACAATCCCCCCTCCCAGTTTCCCAGAGAAGGAAATGTGGCAGGCCTGAAGGACCAATGCAAAAGATGGCTTCCAGGCCTGACATAGGGTAGGGTAGGGTAAGGTAGGGTAGGGTAGGGTAGGGTAGGGTAGAGTGGAATGGAATGGAATGGAATAAAAATAGAATAGAATAGAATAGAATAGAATAGAATAGAATAGAATAGAATAGAATAGAATAGAATAGAATAGAATAGAATAGAATAGAATAGAATAGAATAGAGAAAATAAAGAATAGAATAGAATAAGGACTAGGATAGGGGATAGGATAGGATAGGATAGGATAGGATAGGATAGCATAGCATAGCATAGCATAGCATAGCATAGCATAGGATAGGATAGGATAGGATAGGATAGAATAGAATAGAATAGAATAGAATAGAATAGAATAGAATAGAATAGAATAGAATTCTTTATGGGCCAAGTGTGATTGGACATACAAGGAATTTGTCTTGGTGCATTCGCTCTCAGTGTACATAAAAGAAAAGATATATTTATCAAGAATCATAAGGTACAACACTTAATGATAGTCAATAAGCAATCAAATCATATTAGGAAACATTCAATATAAATCGTAAGGATACCAGCAACAAGGTTACAGTCATACAGTCATAAGTGGGAGGAGATGGGTGATAGGAACAATGAGAAGATTAATAGTAATGCAGACTTGATAACTAATTTGACAGTGTTGAGGGAATTATTTGTTTAGCAGAGTGATAGCATTTAGGAAAAAACTGTTCTTGTGTCTAGTTGTTCTGGAGTGCAGTACTCTATAGTGTCATTTTGAGGGTAGGAGTTGAAACAGTTTATGTCCAGGATGTGAGGGGTCTGTAAATATTTTCACAGCCCTCTTTTTGACTCTTTTTGCAGTATACAGGTCCTCAATGGAAGGTAGGTTGGTAGTAATTGTTTTTTCTGCAGTTCTAATTATTCATGGAAGTCTGTGTCTATCTTAGAAGGTGTGTAGATCCTATCCTGGATCTACGCACCTTCCGCCGCGCTCTCAAGACCTTTTTATTCCATCAGGCTAACTGTTTCCCTTTTTTCCCTTTTTAAAACATAATTTTTTTTTTATTGAAAAAGTTTTTCAAATACAAGTTTTCCCCCCTTTTCCTCCCTTCTTCCCCAACCCGCCCTCACCACCCATCCCCCCCTGTGACTTCTTCTTCACAACAATAAGCTAATTCATAATTAATTACATAATATTTTACCATGCCCTTACTCACTCCTCAAAGTACTGACCCTTAGCATAGTATTCTTATAACTCCGCTTTTCTCCGCTTTTCACAATCTACCCTTTTTCTCCTCCCCCAAACTTATAAAATATTATTATTATTACAACAACATAACTTTTACTTTTATATATATTAATTTAACATTTCAAAGCAGCCTTCTCCAAATTTATTCAGTTCTATCCAATTCTTCCACTCCCCAAAATATATGACTTAAAAATCCTTTTTCTTAAACTAATCAATCACTAAACTAGCCTATTTCAACCCAGTTTCCTGCAGGATTACCATGCACTACAATTCTAAATATAATCCACTGCCCACTCTGCTGAAATATACATATGTCTATATATACATTCCATTTTATAAAAAGAGAAAAGACAATAACTTTAAATTTATAATTCATTTAGTATCTTCTTTGATGTCTTTCCACTAGATTGTTAAATCCGTCATCCATAATAGGGTAACATAGCATCCTGGTGCAACAGTTTATTCAAAATCTTCAGTCATCTTCTGCCCCCATCAATAATGAATATCCTCATGTATATATAAAAGTAAAAACAACCACCCGAGTGACATTATAATTATATTCCATATAGTTGTAATTGTGGTTTTCATCAGGATTATAAATCCCCATCATCTTAGTGGGTAACAGCCAGATCTTCTGCATGCCCCAGCATGACTCTCTTGCCTTGTAACTCAAAATAGATATAATATATTTATCGGTAAAGGAAATCCAAAATAGATAGTTCAAATCCAACAATGTAAGGCTCTTTCCACATCCCAAAATCACGGCATTGCAGAGATCTGCCACTTTCCTCAAGATAGTATTAAACGATAATTCGCCTCCAATATCTTTTCACATATTCATTTATTTTTTTTTAAAATCCCTGGCTTCACTGTTGCTTGGTTTAGAAACTACTATTTCTACGAGATCTGTTTCTTTTCTTTTTCTTTTGCGGGTTGCATTTCCATCCAGATTTCCTTCCTACAAGTTGTATATCAGCTGATCGGTTGTCATTCTGCTTTGTAAATTGATCTTGTTGGTTTTGTTTTATTATCTCATATGTCTTTTCCATCACTTGTATATCAACTGGGTGATTTACGCACTTGTCTGTAAGTTGATAGTTCATCACATTAGAATCAGATGACACTGCTCTCAAATTTATAGACAGTCCAGCTGGGGTATCCAAGGAGTTCAAAGACAGTTTATCTACCACAGCCTCTGTAATTTGATGTTTTCCCTTTATTTCCAACTCCTTTTGCTTGTCCTGTGTTATGCCTAAAGATGTTAGATTTATTTTTAAAAAATTTTGATAAAATTCTTCCGCTTTTTCGACAGTATTCAGTTGATATCTTACTCCTTGGTGTCTCAATATTAAACCAACTGGGACGTCCCACCTAAATAGAATATTCCTTTTTTTTAACTCATTCACTAGAAAACCAAATTTCTTCCTCTCCATTAACATCTTGGGCGGGAGTTCCTTAAAAATCCAGATCTTCCTTCCACGAAATTGCAAAGCAGAATCATAAGAATTCTGGACAATATTATTTCTAATTTCTTTGTCTGTAAAATAAATCACTGCATCTCTAGGCAATTGCCTTTGTTTTGCCAACCAGGAGTTTATTCTATAAATTCTGTCAATCCTGCAAAACACTTCATTAAAACATAAATTTTAATTCATTTTTAATTTATTGGGGTGTTTTAAATCTGTCTTCGGCCAAATTGTTTAATTCGATTTTATTCAGTTTTAAAATTTTTATTTATGTTTTTTATCTTGTGGCTGTTCACCGCCCTGAGTCTTTCGGGAGTAGGGCGGTATACAAATCAAATAAAACTAAACTAAACTAAACTATCTTGTTGGGTTGCAGAACCAAACCAGACACTAATGGAGCTGCAGATGACAGACTCAATAGTTCCTCTGTAGAACTGGATCAGCAGCTCCTTGGGCAGTTTGAGCTTCCTGAGTTGGTGCAGAAAGAACATTCTTTGTTGTGCTTTTTTGATGACATTTTTGATGTTGGGTGTCCATTTTAGGTCATGAGATATGGTAGAACCTAAAAGTTTGAAGGTCTCTACTGTTGATACTGGGTTGTCTAATATTGTAAGAGGTGGTAGTATGGGAGGGTTTCTCCTAAAGTCCACCACCATTTCTACAGTTTTGAGTGTGTTCAGTTCCAGATTGTTGTGGTCGCACTATGAGGCTAGTTGTTCAACCTCCCGTCTGTATGCAGATTCATCATTGTCTCAAATGAGACCAATTACTGTTGTGTCATCTGTGAAGTTCAGTAGTTTAACAGATGGATCGTTTGAGATGCAGTTATTGGTATACAGAGAGAAGAAGTGGGGAGAGCCTTATGGGGCCCCTGTGCTAATTGTACAGGTATCTGATGCGATTCTGCTTAGCTTCACCTGCTGTTTCCTGTCTGTTAGGAAGCTTATGACCCACTTACAAGTGTGTTCAGGTACCTGTACTGGTTTAGCTTAGTTAGAAGAGTGTCTGGAATGATGGTGTTGAATGCTGAACTAAAGTCTACAAAGAGGATCCTTGAGTAGGACTTTGGAGATTCAAGATGTTGTAGAATGTAGTGCAGAGCCATATTAATAGCATCATCTGTTGATCTATTTCCTCGGTATGCAAATTGCAGGGGTCTAACGGTGGATCCGTGATGGTTTTCAAGTGAGACAGCACTAGCCTTTCAAAGGTTTTCATTACTACAGATGTTAGAGCAACTGCTCTGTAGTCATCCAGTTCCTTGATGGTGGGCTTCTTCGGCACTGGGATGATAGTAGAGCGTTTGAAGCAAGAAGGAACATAGCACATCTCTATTGATTTATTGAAGATTAGGGTGAAGATGGGGGCCAATTGGTCAGCACAGACTTTTAAGCAAGAAGGAGTTATCTTGTCTGGGCCTGGAGCTTTTCCTGGCTTTTGTCTGTGAAATAGGTCTTGCACTTCCTTTTCTGTGATCACTAGCGGTTGTGAACCCAATGGGATGGGGTCAGTTGTAGGAGGCTTGGAGATATGTGGCTGTAGTTTCCTTTCAAACCTGCAGTAAAACACGTTCAGGTCCTCTGCCAGTTGTTGATTTCCTTCAGCCTGGGAAGGAGGTTTGCTGTAACTGGTGATATTTTTAAAGAGTTTTCCACATGTTTGCTGCTTCGTTTGTTGAGAATTGATTCTTTAGCTTTTCAGAGTAGCTTCTTTTTGCTGCTCTGATCTCCTTTGTTAATACATTTCTGGCCTGATTGTACAGCATTTTATCACCTTTTCTGTAGGCTTTCTCTTTGGAATGATGTAGCTGCTTAAGTTTAGCTGTGAACCAAGGTTTGTTGTCACTGTATATTTGCAAGTTCCTGGTGGGTACACATAGGTCTTCACAGAAGCTGACGTATGATGTTACAGTCTCTGTGAGTTCATCAAAGTCTGCAGAGGTACTTTCAAAAACACTCCAATCAGTGCAGTCAAGGCAGGCCTGTAGCTTCAACTTTGCCTCCTCCGTCCAGGTCTTCACTGATTTAATGGTTGGTTTTGTGATTTTAAGTCTTTGCCTGTAAGCAGCTACAAGGTGAATCATGCAATGATCAGAGGGTCCCACAGCTGCCTGTGGTAAAGACCCATAAGCATCTTTTAGTGTTGTGTAGCTATGGTCTAAAGTATTCTTGCCTCTAGTGGGACAATTGACATGCTGAAAGTATGTTGGTAGCTCTTTCCTTAAGTTTGCTTTGTTTAGATCTTCCAAAATAATGGCCAGTGAATCGGGGGTTTTGGCTTCAGCCTCCATAATCTGGTCAGCTAGAGTTCGTAATGCCTTGTTCACACAGGCTTGTGGAGGGACAGAAACAGCAATTAGGAGAAATGTGGAGAAGGAGAGTAAAATGGTTTACAGTTGATAAGTAAAGACTCTAAGTTTTCATCACAGAATTGATGTATTATAGTTATATCCTGAGAGCAGCTGTTGTTGATATATAAGCATAAGCCTCCTCCCTTCTTTTTACCTGACGATTCTGCAATTCTGTCTGCTCTGTGTATCTGAAACCCTGGAATTTGCATGCTGCTGTCATCAATATCCTCATGTAACCAGGTTTCAATAAAGGATAGGCCAGCTGCACTGTGAAAATCAGAGTGGCAGCTGTTTAAAAGGAGTATTTCATCCCTCTTGTTAGCAAGTGAGAATAGAATAGAATAGAATAGAATAGAATAGAATAGAATAGAATAGAATAGAATAGAATAGAATAGAATAGAATAGAATAGAATAAGGACTAGAATAGGGACTAGAATAGGATAGGATAGAATTAGAACTATCTAATTAGATGGCCAAAGGCTTGGATTTAAGAATAGGAATAGGAATAGGAATAGGAATAGGAATAGGAATAGGAATAGAGTAGGATAGAGTAGGATAGGATAGGATAGGATAGGACAGGACAGGATAGGATAGGATAGGATAGGATAGGATAGGATAGGATAGGACAGGACAGGACAGGACAGGACAGGATAGGATAGGATAGGATAGGACGGGGAATAGGATAGGATAGAATTAGAACTAGAACAGAACAGAATGATGGGAAGAATTACTATTCTGCTATCTAACTTTGGAATGGCAGAAATTATCAGGCCCAAAAAATCAAGAATGCAAGGAAAGTTATTGCTGAGTAGTTCCTTCACCTACAAACAGAATCGTGCCAGACTAAAGCCATGATTATCTGCCATAACTATAGGCAAACTCTGAACTGCTAGGGAGAGTCCATCCTTTCCCTCTTTCTGCCTACCAGACATTCCAAGCTCTGCTGACTCTTTGCTGCCTGGGAACGAGCTCCTCCCTCCTGTAACTTCAGACTACATACTACTCTAGGAATGTAGAATAACAACAAAACAACAAAAAGGGGATAACACTCCAAGTCAAGCTTGACTTCTGATGGCAATATGATTACATTTGTTCAATTTCTTGAGCATCCTACTGAAGTTGTTCACCCTTGCCTTGCTTGATGTTATTATGCTTTCCAGTCTAGCTTCCATTCACCAGATTCCCTGGAGGTATTGCCAGATACGCAGATGCTTAACTTCTACATCCAGACAAGGTTGGTTAGAGGATGTCACACTAAATGAGCATACAAGTGTAATGTTGGCCCACCGTTTCACCCACTGTAGGTCAGAGTGAAGCCAGAACACTACTAGATTTCAAGAGTTGCAGAGCCATCGTGGTGACATCGATCTTGTGAATCTTGTTAAGCAGTCTTGATTGAATCACATTCTCTTTTCACCACTGCACAGGTCACATTGCTGATGTGAAGATTAAATGGGGAGAATATATATTTACCACCTTCCATTCCTGGGAGGAAAGGATGCTAACACTAGTAATAACGGTGCCTTGATGCACCTACTAAGCCTCATTCCACACTAACTGACCTTTAGCGACTCACTTTGTTTTCCAATTTCTGTTCTATCTTTTGCTAAAGCACAATTGTTTAACCTTATCGTTTTTCTGCAAGCAGCTAAACTCATGTATTGCAGTGGCAATATAAAAGTAGCAACAATAGAAGAGCAGTAGTTAACCAAAATAGCTCCAATCACAAATTGTTCATTAGTCCATATTCCACTTTTGGGACTATAATGTTTTCTTAAGCCTAGCGAGAGAAAACAATGGGAAAAGTCATGTAAAAGTTGACCCCCATTATCAGTTCTGGAGAGGATATTATCAAAGTCTCTAATTTCTATTCAACCAAATATTGCTATTGTAACATTTTGCATTCTCCTATTGTTCTTGTCAGATGTAAATGCCTTATTCTCCAATGTGTAAATAATGTATATATGGAACATCAGAGGTTAACTTATTCTTTGGACTTTAATGTATTCATAACTTACCACTCCCATTCCTAGCTCCACCCCTTGTATATATAAGGAGCCACCCTCACCATTCTCGTCGCTTCTACCTTGAATATTCAGTGAATATAGAATGCCTATCATAATTAAAAAGAAATATATTTAAAGCTCTAACTCCTATTATCTTTATTGAGTCTGATCCTGAAAATATTGCAACAAGCTGGTAGCAGAGGATGGTTAATTGACTCAATAAGTAATTAAAAATGTCCAAGAAAGATAGGCCCAACACCAGGGCCTACAGCAAAGAAATAGAAACTGATCAAGAGATGATCAACGAATCCACCAATGCGATTTCGAGAGAATCCGAAGAATACACCACTGAAGAAGAAGAACTAATGAGTGAAAATAATGACCAGAAAGAAATCGAAATAGAAAATAACGAACTCAGGTCAGAGATATTAAAGATACTAAAAAACCAAAAGAATGATGAAAGTCTCATCGCGGACCTCCAGGAGATGCTGAAGAACAGCGGAGCAGCGAGAGAGAAAAACGTCATTAAAGAAAAACCCAAAGATCAAAAAATCGTAAGTGAGATGACTACTGAGAAAATAGTTGTTAAAAAGAAAAGATGTGATCCCGCGCGAAATTTTGAATGGCAGCCATCTTGGTTTCAACGAACTTCAAAAGAGAATGGAGCAGAGCCAATCAAAACGCTCAGTTCAAAATTTCTGGCGCGAAAAACACTATCAGACGAAGAAAGTGAGAAAGAAGTCTCAAACTCTTCAGATGATCCAAAATCAGAAAGTGAAGACGATTTAACAAAATCTCAAGTAAAATCAGCAATGAAAACGCTTTTTGCTGCTTTTGGGCCAAGACTGAAAATTACCAAGACATCTACGAAGAAGCAAGAAATCAAACCGGCGACTCAAGACCTGCACGCTCCCATCCTGACTTCGAAAGCGACGACGCCCGAGCCCAGAGAGCCATGCCGATTTCGCCCTACACCACAGACAAAATCGAATACCAACGCACACAAAAAGAAGAAAAGAACCGTCACCACCACCAGAACCCCAAAAACCGAGCCAGAGACCGACTCATCTGAGGAGGAGCGGATCGAGAGAGCTGAAAGGGAGAGAACCTTCCACGACGCCACCAAAGAAGAAATGAACAACGCGCATGTGCGAAACTACGTAGACGACCCAGAAGGACTTGAACTGGCCAGAGAACCGCGCAGACTCATTGCAAGCATCCCAATGCCGTTCTGTAATTTCCTGCACTTGAGAGATCACGGACTGCCCCAGGTTGTAAGTAATGGACAGAATAATGTAGGTAACTTACCCAGTGACTTCCCAAAACTTAGAATTGATGGCATTAATTTACAAGAGTGGTACCAACAGCTTCAGGTTATTTTCATGAAAGAAAATTTACTATTCTTTATAACTAGCCCTCCAAGAAGACCTTGGACTTTAAAAATAGATTGTTTACATCATAGAGCATTTTTCATAATAATATCTAGCGTGTCTCCTGCAATGTATCATAGCATCAAACCAAACCTAACTGTATCAGAAATAATTCAATGCATGTTTAATCTATTTCACAGCGATAGCGTAGCTACAACCACAAGAATGTCTAAGGATTTCTTTTCCTCTAGAGTAAAACCAGGGGTTTCTATAAGTGAGCATTTGATAAATCTAAACAAAATAAGAGCTGAGCTACAATTGAGGGGGGAAGTGATTTCAGATCAAACAATGAAAAGTGTTATTATCAATTCACTTGATCCATCATGGGATAGCTTTATGTCACACTTAGATACCATTAATTTGGGATATTTATCCATAGAAAGTCTATCTAACAAATTGATAGCAGAAGACAATTCAAGAAAAAATCGATCCAGTAACCAAACAGACCACAAACCTTTTAGGAAAGTAGTCTTTCAAGATAAACATAATGAGGCCTTTAGATGCTACAATTGTGGATCCAGGGAACATAGTAGAAGAGACTGCCCCAAAGTCTCAAGAGAGAGACATAGACCAGAATATAGGAGCAAATATAATTACAGACAATTTTCCACAGATAGACACAAATATAGAAGCCCACCAAATTACAAAGAAGGTAGAGGGGGTAGAGAAAATTCAAAAGAGAGGAAATCTGGGTCACTGAATGGGCTAAATAAACAAGACAGCACCAGAACACAGCAGGATGAGAATAACAATTGGCTTATTGATTCTGGTGCAACAAATCACACCACCAACAACAAAAGTATATTATCTTCATTTATAGAAGATAAGTTTGTGATAAAGGTAGCTAATCAAGAAAAGGTTCAAGTACTAGGCAAAGGAAATGTGACCTTGCCTGGTCTAGGGAAAATAGAGGGGGTATTATTAATCCCAGAAATACCTCACAACATACTAAGTGCCATAAAATTAAGCAGAGAATCTGATATCAATATAGTTTTCTCAAAGGGGAAAGCAACTATAGAAAAGAACAAAACAAATGTAGGTACTGTAATGATAAAAGGAGGTCTACCCTATCTGATAACTATAGAAAGATGTTTACATAACATTGATTCAAATATGGAAGATTGTATTGAAGCAGATGATGAAAATGTCAGTAACAGTGACAATGATGAGTGTAGAATAACTCATGATCACAAAAATACATGCAAAGAAAAGAAACCAAAAATAGGTAAACCAATTCATGATGAGTGTGCTCACATCTTACACAGGAAGTTAGGACATGCAAGCTTTCCTGTAGTACAAAAAATGACTGAACACGCAGAAGGTGTCAAAATAAAAAATTGTGAAAATTATTTGGAATGCTCAGTATGTAAGTCCACCAAACTAAAAACCAGTCCCAGACCAAAAAAATCTAACAGATCAACTAACAGTATTTTTGATTTGGTACACATGGACTTAGTTGGTCCATTAAGTCCCTCAATTACCTATAGAAAACGTTACTTCCTAACAATAGTGGATGACTACAGCCGATATGGTTTTGTTTACACATTAAAGCACAAGGATGAAACATTTCAGAAATTTAAGGAATTCTACAAACGTATAGAAACACAACATAATATCAGAATAAAGCAAATTATGACAGATAGGGGATGTGAGTTCATGTCTAAAGAATTCTCCCAATGGTTAAAGGATAGAGGAATGTTACATTTCACGTCCAATCCTTTTTCTGCATTTCAAAATGGAGTTGCAGAGAGGAAAAATTCCACACTACAAACCATGATTAGGTGCACATTAGAGGATGCTGGTTTAGGCAAACAATTTTGGTCAGAGGCATTACATTATTCGAATTACACTCAAAATAGAACCTGGTCCAGTATTGTGAATAAGACACCATATGAGGTGATGTACAATAGAAAACCCAAATTATCACACATGCACATATTTGGAGTCACTGCAGACGTACACATACCTAAACAATTGAGGAGAAAGGGAGAAAACGTATCCAGGAGATTAAGATTCATGGGATACGAAACTGGAACCAAAGGGTACAGATTTATTGATAGTAATAACAAATTTATAGTATCCAGAACAGCTGTGTTCCATGAACAGGCCAATTGGTCAAAATTGCACCTTAATGAAATATTTCCTAATAAATGTAAAGATACGATATCTTGCGAGGAAGGAACAACAGAAAATCAAAATATTAACAAAAGTAAGAACAAAACCAAAACTTGGACTAATAGTCAGCATAAAATAAAGACAGACACATTAACAAAAAAGGAAGCTAGATATTTGCATGATAACCATAGCAAGCCTGAAAGAACTATTAGAAACAATAGAAACCAAATACCAAATAAATACAAAGATTACATAATGCATATGAATGGAGAACAAATAACACCTAATACATATGAAGAAGTATTGAAACTTCCACATGAAGAAAGAGAAAAATGGGAACTAGCTATGGAAAAAGAGATGGAAAGTTTACAAGGATTAAATGTATTCACACCTGCGATCGCACCTAAGGATAAAACAATTATAGGTACCAGGTGGATTTATAAAATTAAGAACTTAGAAGGAGGCAATACCTTATACAAGGCTAGACTAGTTGCACAAGGCTATGCACAAAAATATCCAGAAGACTATACTGATACATATTCACCCACAGTGAGAACAGAGAGTGTCAAAACAGCCCTTGTAGTAGCATCTGCACTCAATCTGGACGTATTCCAATATGACATACAGACCGCATACTTACATGCAAAATTAGATAAGGAAATATATGTAAGAGCACCACACAGTCAATACACTAATAAGAACGAAATTTGGTTATTAAATAAGAGTCTGTACGGATTAAAGCAATCCGGCAAAAGATGGTACGATTGCTTGGTAAAAGTACTTAAGACCATGGATTTCAACGCCACCACTGCTGATAACTGTTTCTTTGTAAAAAAGAGTAATGATCATATTGAATTTGTATTAATTTACGTGGACGATATTTTATACATTGGAAAGCATAAAGAGAGCAGGGAAATCTTTGTAAATAAGTTAAATGAACACTTCTCACTGAAATCTCTGGGTAAAGTGAATAAATACCTTGGTGTGCAAATTAACAAAACTAAAAGGGGATTCAAACTTACACAGAAAGATAAAATCATCGAACTCCTAAACAAATGTAACTTAAATAATGCTAAAACCTGTGACACCCCTATGCAAACTGATTTCCTTAGAAACACTGATGAATCTTCCCCTGAGTTTAAAGACAACACATTTTACAGATCAGTTATAGGTTCACTCCTTTATATATCTAATTGGACTAGGCCAGATATTGCATTACCTCTCAATCTATTGTCAAGATATGTTAGTAAACCAACCTTGTATCATTGGGAAGCTGTCAAAAGAATTCTAAGATATCTGAAGGGTACATTAGATTTTTGTTTAATGTTGGAACCCAATAATGACAGAGAACCAAAAATTACTTGTTATGCTGATGCAGATTGGGCTGGTGATACATCATGCAGAAAGAGTACTTCTGGTTATGTTTTTCTATTGAATGATTGTCCAGTTTACTGGTATACTGGTAAACAAGAACTAGTAGCCACTTCTACTACAGAAGCGGAATATGTTTGTTTGTCCAAGGCTGCAAATAACCTTGTATGGTTCAATGATCTGATCACTGATGTTTGGAAGAAACCCACCTTACCATTTATTATGCATGAAGACAATAAAGCGGCCATTGAAATATCCAGATCCGATGCAATTGGACAAAGGTCCAGGCATATTGATATAAAGTTTAAGCATGTGAGACAACTGTCTCAAGACGGATTCATTAAAGCAATACATTGCGATACTTCTGAACAATTAGCTGACATATTAACAAAACCCTTACCTTCTAAGCAACACAAATATTTAACTTCTAAATTATATGTATTATATTGTCCTGAATCAGAATGTAATTGGTGTTGTGTAACGAACCGGCATTTAGAGGGGGATTTGTCAGATGTAAATGCCTTATTCTCCAATGTGTAAATAATGTATATATGGAACATCAGAGGTTAACTTATTCTTTGGACTTTAATGTATTCATAACTTACCACTCCCATTCCTAGCTCCACCCCTTGTATATATAAGGAGCCACCCTCACCATTCTCGTCGCTTCTACCTTGAATATTCAGTGAATATAGAATGCCTATCATAATTAAAAAGAAATATATTTAAAGCTCTAACTCCTATTATCTTTATTGAGTCTGATCCTGAAAATATTGCAACAGTTCTTATGGTCATTATACAATGTTAAAGGGAATATATATTTAATGCAATATTCATTGTAAAGAGTTAAGGATGGTAGCAAAATAATGCCCTCATGGTTTCAAAACTATTCTGAATTTAAGTGGAATTCTTTGGACCTAGACAAACTTGTAGAAGATGCAGCAATGTTCAGAGGAATTTAAATTGCATAGAAAAGAATGAGATACCCTCTCTGACCTACACAGAGCAAAACCAAGCTAAGATTATAATCCTGACATTTTGGTCTTGGTGGGCCAAGTAAAATACCATGTCAAAACACTCTCTCCCCCCCCCACACACACACCCCAGGCTAAAAAAATAAAAATAAAATAAACACAAATATATAGGAAGCAGTAAGACCCAAGTCAGCACAAAAATGCAATTTCTTGAAGAAAGATTCTTGACACTGTTGGCATACAGAGGACACTGGGTAACATTGGGATAAAAACAACATTGATTTTTTGAAATACGGGATAAAAAAATTACATTTAGGTGACTTTCCCTTCCTGGATGATCACTGCCACAAGAGACGGTATGTCTGCTGTGGGGAGAGAAATTTCCCATCAATTTTAGGCTAAGTTCTTCCACTGATCTGCTCAAACTCTTTCCCTTCTATCTAATAACGTCTCATCTTCCAACTATATAAAACGTTTCATGTCCACAAATATTTATTTTGCTGGCGTCTTCAGAGATTTAATGAGGGTTGCATTTGCAAAGACTTTTATTCCAAAAAAAGCACACAAATGGTAAACATTGTTTGCATATTTTTCCCAACATTGTTGAAGTGGAATTGGACAATATAGGAGGAGAAAATGCTAGCCCAGTGTAGCAAAAAATTAGGAACAATCTGGTAACCCCTTTTCCAACTGTACAAAAATTCTGTACAAAATTTTATTCTTTTTGCATTTTGTACTGCATCCCATTCAGGTTTTAATATTGCATGGTGAATGGAGATATTCAATGTTCATATGTTTCCAATAAAACTTTCATAATTTCTTCTTTTTCATTTACACCATCATATTTTTTTAAGAAAAGAAAATGGAGCATTCAGAACGCTAAGTAGAGGTCCCGCTGCATATATATTCCAAGTAAGGTTACAATTCCCTATTAATTTGATTTAGAAACTAATTAGATATAAACATCACCTTCCATAAGTGTGCTATAACTTTAAGTTGTTATGGAGGGTGTGGGTTTCAGTTTATGTATACAGAAATTTGCAACTTGCTTTATGAATAAGCAAAAATAACTTGCTTTTTTTAATGAAATGCAATGAAAGCAAAGCTTGCCATCTGGCAGTGGAATCTGAATGCTGGGTTGAAATTTCAGAGTATTCAATCATACTTAGAATGCTGAATTAGGAAACAGAGGTGGTTAATGAAATTAGCTGCTACAGATGGGAAAATGAGAATTTCATTTAGTTGTTGTTTTAATAAACCTTGTCAATTTGAATTAATATCTTCATAAAAGACAAGAAACCTTAAAGAGCAAAAGTCAACCCCCAAGAAAGCTTCACCTAGCGTTGATGATGTTACTTAGCTGGGTAATGAAATGTCTGAATCCAAGCTCAGAGCACACCAAGGACCTCAAAGATCCACCTGTTACTCTAAGTTTAACAATCCAAGTTATTTATTTTCTCTTACCTGCCATAATAATTCTCTAAAATGTTAGAGAGGCGGCTCACAATGCATTTAAAATCATTATAAAAAACATTTAAGAATTAAAAAACATTAAAAACATTAAAAACTCATTCACACCACTCATGGCCGGATCTTGCCGGATCGCAAGAGCGAGATCAACGGCCCCAGGCCTGCCGGAAAAGCCAAGTCTTCACCGCTTTTCGGAAGGCCAATAGGGTGGGGATGGTCCGGGCCTCAGGAGGTAACTGGTTCCAGAGAGCTGAGGCAGCCACAGAGAAGGCCCTCCTCCGTGGGCCCGCCAGCCAGCATTGTTTAGCTGACGGGACCCGGAGGAGACCAACTCTGTGGGATCTTACTGGTCGTTGGGAGTTATGCGGTAGAAGGCGGTCTCGAAGATAACCTGGCCCTGAGCCATGTAGGGCTTTAAAGGTAATAACCAACACCTTAAATTGTGACTGGAGACCAATAGGGAGCCAGTGCAGCTCACGGAGAATTGGTGTAATGTGGGTGTACCTAGGTGCACCCATGACAGCTCACGCAGCTGCGTTCTGGACCAACTGTAGTCTCCGAACACTTTTCAAGGGTAGCCCCATGTAGAGCGCGTTGCAATAATCTAACCGTGAGGTGACAAGGGCATGAGTGAGGAGAGCCTCCCGATCCAAGTAGGGTCGCAATTGGTGCACCAGGAGAACCTGTGTAAAGGTCCTCCTAGCCACAGCTGCCAGATGTTGCTCTAATCATAGCTATGAGTCTAGGAGGACACCCAAGTTGCGAACCCGTTCTGAGGGGGACAATTTCTCCCCCCCCCCCCAGGAACCAAGGATGGACAGTCAATATAGTCTTTAGGAGGCAATACCCACAGCCACTCGGTCTTGTCTGGGTTAATTCTGAGCCTGTTGACTCCCATCCAGACCCTCACAGCCTCCAGGCACCGGCCCATCACATCCACCACATCACTGAATTGACGCGGGGTAGAGATATACAGCTGGGTATCATCAGCGTATTGCTGATACCTCACCCCATATCGTCGGATGATCTCACCCAGTGGCTTCATGTAGATGTTAAATAGGAGGGGAGAGAGGACCGAGCCCTGAGGCACCCCGCAAACGAGAGGCCTAAGGGTCGATCTTGATGGGGTTTGTTATTTTCAATGACTTATGAGGAAGGGTTAGTTCACATGCTTATAGAATCTATTTTGCTAATCCTCTTCTATTAATAGTCTATGGAGATCAGTGAGCTCTCTGATTTTTATGACAATTAATTGGATAATTTGCACCCAAACCACTGCTGAGCTGACCCTGGAAAATGAATGAATGAATGAATGAATGAATGAATGAATGAATGAATGACCAGGCTAAAAAACAGGAGATTGTGATTTCTAATCTTGGTGTTAATATATTTAAATTTAAAAAATCAAAACACCTCCCTGCCAGTTTAGATTAACACCAAGATTAACCTCAGACCAACAATCAAAAAGTAAATAATATTCCAATCAAGGAACTGCCAAACAAGTTGACAGCTAAGAGCCCAAGCAAAGAACCTCCAAGGCCACCCCCACCAACACCGACAGGGCAAGCCACTAGAATATAAACTGAGAGCAAACTCCACTCCTTATTAGCACTGATGATGTCACCTAGTTTGGTAATGAAACATCTGAAAAAAACAACCAAGCTCAAAGAACTCTAAGGACCCTTCATTTAACCCTGAGCTACAAATATTCTCCTTTATCAATACAATAAAAGGTCTACTAACATGCATAGCAGTTGTTCCTATAAATACTTCTTTTTCAGGGAACATAATATTGAAACTGCTTTTCTCCAAAACAAGCATTTTTATCTTTTAAACAATATTAACAGACGTCTCCATGCTGGCAGTCCTGGACCCTTTCCTACAAAAACAAAAACAAAGGAGAACTAGACTCTGTTGTGTGGAGCACAGCCAAGTCGGACCAAATGCATTTCCACCCTGGTGTCACTCGAACTCTTCGCCCCCTGCGCACCACACTTTTTGTGAAGAACAATCAACAACCTATAACGGACCCGATTGGAACTTTCTCCTTCCCGTTTTGATAACAAAATCTGTGCATGTGCAACAGACTTATTAGCAACCTTACTTGCTTACAAAAGTAAGAATAACAATAATGATGCCCTGCTGCATTGTTGCTCCATGGGATTTGTCTCAACACAAGAAGAATTCAGGTATGACTAAAAGCACAACTTTGCCTTATCATAATGGGAAACCTTCTCCCCTGAAATGTGACTTAAAATATTAAAGATGCATAAATAAACATATTAAATAATTAGTTTATAGAAGACGAGCCCAGTTAGGCCTTTGTAGCGTACAGTGGCATTTTAAAGCAAAGATCTCAGAAAATGTCAAACGTATCTCCATGCCTTTATCTGGCACAAAAGATGACCAAGCAGATGCCACTTAGATTTCGTCAAGGACATCATTTGTCCAAGGCCAAAAGACTCCTCTCATTTGGTCTCAGTTTCCTCATCCTAAGACCGACCTTTAAAAATCAAAAGTACAAGTAGTCCTCAACTTACAACAGTTGATTTAATGACCGTTCAAAGTTACAACAGTACTGAAAAATGTGACTTATGAACTTTTTTCACACTTAGAACCGTTTCATGGTCATGTGATCAGAAATCAGATGATTAGCAACTGACTCCTATTTATGACGGTTGTAGTGCCCCGGGGTCACGTGATCCCCTTTTGCGACCTTCTGACATGCAAAGTCAGTGAGGAAGCCAGATTCAGTTCACAACCATGTTACTCACTTAACAATTGCAGTGGTTCATTTAACAACTGTGGAAAGAAAGTCTCAAAGGTGCTTTTTCAGGAGGCACTTGGACTTTCTTGTTTTTTCTTTGAAGATGTTTTGCTTCTCATCCAAAAAGCTGCTTCAGCTCTGACAGGATAGTGGGGAATGGAAGGATTTATATTCTTGACAGCTGGTCATTTTCACCCTTTCAGAGGGTCGTTGAAGCCACTTGGAGGTTTATCTGTGTCCTCAGGGACAAATGCAAAGGACCAGCTGTTTGCAAGGAATATAAATCCTTCCGTTCCCCACCATCCAGGCACAGCTGAAGAAGCTTCTTGGATGAGAAGCAAAATGCCTTCAAAGAAAAAACAAGGAAGTCCAGTTGCCTCCTGAAAAAGCACCTTTGGGACAACCATGACCTGGATGACTGAGAATCTCTAGAGACTTGTGGAAAGAAAGGTTATAAAATGGAGCAAAGTTCACTTAACAACTGCCTTGCTTTACAACAGAAATTTTGGACTCAGTTGTGGTTGTAAACCAAGGACTACCTGTAGTAATCTCACCTCATCTACTAACACAGCCTTCCCAGGACACCTGGACAGGAAACAGAGACCAGATGAGCTGCTTCTACTCCTTGTACGGTTATATTAACAGAAGCATGGAGGGCCAGCCGCACTGAATCTGACCGGACACTTGTGAGGTCTTATATCAAGACCTACCTAGTGGCGATAAGAGTGGCGAAATCCAACTATTTTTCCATTCTTATTGCATCTGCAGAGAACCGCCCAGCTGCCCTGTTTAGGGTGACCCACTCTCTCCTACGGGTGGGAGCAAGGGAGGATCCCTTGCAGGGTAGAGCTGAGGATTTTGGACAATTCCTGCATGATAAAATCGCTCAGATTCGGGCCGGCCTGGACTCCGATTGGATAGCCTCAGATGGGATGATGGAGGTGAGTCTTGAAAGTGTCACCTGGGAAGAGTTTGACCATGTGACTCCTGAGGACGTGGACAGGATTTTGGGGAGGCTTAATGCTACCACATGTTTACTGGACCCGTGTCCCTCCTGGTTGGTGCTGGCCTCCCAGGAGGTTACATGAGGCTGGTTTCAGGAGATTACCAATGCTTCATTGAGTGAGGGTGTCTTCCCATCTGCCCTGAAAGAGGCGGTGGTGAGGCCCCTCCTCAAGAAGCCTTCCCTGGACCTGGCTGTATTAGCTAACTATCATCCTGTTTCCAACCTCCACTTCGCGGCGAAGGTTGTTGAGAGTGTGGTGGCGGGACAACTTCCTCGATTCCTGGATGAAGCTGTCTATCTAGATCCGTGCCAGTCGGGCTTCAGGGCGGGTTACAGCATTGATTACATTGGTTGATGATCTCTGGAGGGCCCGGGACAGGGGTTGCTCCTCTGTCCTGGTCCTCCTAGATCTCTCAGCGGCTTTTGATACCATCGATCATGGTATCATGCTGCGTCAGCTAGAGGGGGTGGGAGTGGGGGGCACTGTGCTACGGTGGTTCTCCTTCCTCTCTGACCGTACACAGTTTGTGTTGACGGGGGGGCAGAAGTCGACCTTGAGGTTCCTCACTTGTGGGGTGCCGCAAGGGTCGGTCCTCTCGCCCCTTCTGTTTAACATTTATGTGAAGCCGCTGGGTGAGATCATCTGTAGCTTTGGGGTGAAGTGTCAACTGTATGCTGATGACACGCAGTTGTACATTTCAACCCCAGGCCACCCCAATGATGCCCTTGACGTGATGTCCCACTGCCTGGAGGCCGGGCGGATCTGGATGGGGAAGAACAGGCTCAGATTCAACCCCTCCAAGACTGAGTTGCTGTGGCTTCCGATGGCCCGATATAGCCAGCTGACACCATTGCTGGCTATTGGGGATGAGATCTTACCCCCCTCAGAGAGGGCTTGCAACTTGGGCGTCCTCCTGGACTCACGGCTGCCCTTGGAGGATCATATGATGGCCGTGGCCAGGGGGGCTTTTTATCAGGTTCGCCTGATCTCCCAGTTGCGTCCCTTTCTGGATCAGGACGCCCTGCGCACAGTCACTCACGCCCTCGTCACTTCTCAGCTTGACTGTTGTAATGCTCTCTACATGGGGCTCCCCTTGAGGAGCACTCGCAAGCTCCAGCTGGTCCAGAATGCAGCCGCGCGAGTAATAATGGGGGCGACTCGTTGCTCCCATGTAACACTCATCTTGCGCGAGCTGCATTGGCTCCCAGTGGTCTTCCAGGTGCGCTTCAAGGTGTTGGTTACCACCTTTAAAGCGCTCCATGGCTTAGGACCTGGTTACTTACAGGACTGCATTCTGCCACCGATTGCCTCCCACCGACCAATACGCTCCCACAGAGAGGGCCTCCTCAGGGTGCCATCAGCCAAACAGTGTAGGCTGGCGACCCCCAGGGGGAGAGCCTTCTCTGTGGGGGCCCCGGCCCTATGGAATGAACTGCCCCCGGACATACGAAGGATCCCCGACCTCCGTGCCTTCCATCGCTCTCTGAAGACCCTATTATTCCAGTAAGCTGGTCTGACAGGATAAAGGTTTTTAAATTGGGTTTTGATAGGTGTTTTAAAATGATTTTAGTTGGATGTTTTAAATTTTGCCGAATGATTGAATTATTTTAATAAGCTTTTATTTTTTGTTGTACATTGTTTTTACCATGGCTGTTCACCGCCCTGAGTCCCTCGGGAGAAGGTATATAAGGTATATAAATATATGGTATATAAATATAATAAAGGTATATAAGGTATATAAGGTATATAAATATAATAAACCAAACTAAACTAAACTAAACTAAACTAAACTAAACTAAACTAAACTAAACTAAACTAAACTAAACTAAACTAAACTAAACTAAAAGTCTGAAAGAACAAAACTCCCACCGTTTCATTTACAGACTGAGAAGTTAGGGAGGGTCCCTTATGATCCTCTTTCTCCACCCATTTCGCAGTTGCAGGCTATGCCTTCTCTTATCTGACCAGTCTATAGGCAGCATTTCTATGTCTTGATTTCTCCAGGTTTTTCTCACACATACCATTATAGCATTGTACTTTTTCATGATGCAAGAAAGTGACGGGCAGTATTCCCACTGAGTTGTTGTGATTAGTAACTAATTACTTCTTTCATATTGCTGCTTCCGATATTAATTAAGTGCGCAAAGCTCGATTTATGAAAGCTTCATTTCTATCAATGAACAGGATTTAGTTCTGGGATTTTAACCGAATGGACAGGACAAATCACCCCTCCAGCACCAGCCCTGTAATATTCTTTCTCAGAGGCAGAGACTGATTTTTTTTAATCCAGTTACATAGTATGCTATTATATACTGTGAACAAAGAGAGAAGGGCAGAATTATCCATTAACCTCCAGAGGCAGCCATTTTCCATGTCAGTGGGATGATCAGACCAAATCTCTGCAAATGCTTTCATTAAATACAATCAGCCAATTGGGTGTCTTTTGAGTCTGACAAGAACAGGAGCTTATAAAACACCAAAAGAGCAACAAAGACTGTGAGACAAGAAGATCACTCAGTCTTCAGTTCTGAATTCGGGAATTGGGTGTGTCTAGTCTAATGAAAACAAGGACTAGAGGAGACACGAGAGCAGTCTTCCAATATTGAGAGGCTCCTACAAAGACCGGGGTGGGGGGTGGGGTGTCAAACTATTTTCCAAAGCACCAAAAGGCAAAATGAGAAACAACAGATGGAAACTAACCAAGGAGAGAAGCAAGCTAGAACTAAGGAGAAATTTCCTGACAATCAAGCAATGGAACGGCTTGCCTTCAGAAGTTGTGGGTGCGCCATCACTGGACACTTTCAAAAAGGGACTGGACAACCATTTATCTGAAATGGCATAAGGTTGCCTGCTCAAGCAGGGGATTGGACTAGAAGACCTCAAAGGTCCCGTCCAACTCTATTATTCTATGTTCTATGAATCCAGCAGTGCAAAGAAATGGTTGCATTTATTGGACGGGTGCATACATTAGCATGCAATAGATGTTTCAATCTCTGCTTGTATTATGATGACCCTTCTGTTTATGTAGGACACCATGTCTTCTCATCTTTCCTGATCTTGAGAACCTTGGACATTTTTCTTCTCTTTTCCCAATTCCTTTTCACCTCTGTCCCTGAATCCAATTAAATTGGGTCTGATCTCAGGTATTATTGGGGAGAATAAGCCAACTTCAATACTTCTTCAAGAACATTGTTGTACCAAATGGGGTCTCTTGCTGGGTTTCACAATGTTCCTACATCCTGGATTTTTCATGAAGAATTTTTCCGATGCTTGGTCACATGGTTTACCCTACGGTTGTGTTCAAAGGACTGTTTCTCAGCTCCACCCATTCTCACAGCCCTGGTATTGTCCATATAACATTTGTGAAATGAGGGCAGCTCCAAACTCTGCTGGGGATATGACACAGAGATTTAGCATTCAAGCTCAGAAGAAAGGGAGGTGAAATATTCTCCCCAAAGCATGAACCAGCTCAAAAGACCTAGCAATTTGTAGGACTTTCTGTATCATTTATATTAACCACTCAATAGCTCCATTTCAGTCCTTCATCTGCAATTTCCCATGTTATGCTGATCTCTCGCTATGCTTCTCTGTATCTCTATCAAACCTTTCAGGGCATCTGAGGTCGCCGGCTGCATAGTAATGCAGTTGATTTTTTTTATCACACAGACTTCATTAAGAGAAATGCACCATGAATTATTAGCTGCACACTCTGAAGGCCTAAAATGAACCTTATTATATCAGGTGCTGTAGAATGCCTCAATAGGAGACATAATTAATTTATGGAATATTGAACTAGCCCCAAATACAGTTAACAGTTAATACTCACTTAGCATCAGTATGATTGCCATGCTGCAACAATGACCAATTGCCCATGATCATTCCTCCAACATCCTTCTTCAAACAGAGCACCTACTCCGATCTCGTCGCTTGCCTGATAATTCTGCTTCTTTTTGTGAAATTATTTTCTTACATGGAAAGGCAGGACTTTCTCAAATTAATTTTCCAATTAGCGTGGACTTGCTCCTGTGGTTCTTCTTAGCAACCACAGAAAAAAAATCACTGTCTTCTAAAGGATTCCCCCCACCCAATCTCTCCTCCAAAGGTGGGATTTTCTGATGGCCTCCAATGCATCCAGTAACAAGGTCTAAAGCAGGCTAATTATTACCACTCCTTGTGGCTCAACATTTTAAGAGATGGGACATTTAAGAGATTTTAAGCTCCATAAAATAAGCTCTAAAGCACATGAGATGAATCGTGCCTTATACTCAGCCTGCACATCTTTTTTTTTTATTTATAAAAATATTTGCAGTCTGTGTATAACTTCAGTAAGCTAATTCACACTTTTCAAAGCTGTAGGCAAACCAAAACATAGCTATTTGCTGATGTTTTCACTTTTCTGAATTAAAATATAAAAATAAGAAACAAATTAGGTTGCAACAAATTTAGTTGTGAAAAATTTAACGTGGGAGACCATCAGACTTGACAGTTGTACCCTTACAGTTCTTTTCATGTCTCAAGGCTGAGTTACAAATCATTCCAAGGTCTGGATGAAGCTATCTCAGAAGCTTGTTTCAAGTGGAAGAACTTAGATCTAGAACAGGTAGTTCTTGACTTACAACTCCAACTGGGGCCAGATTTCCATAGCTAAACAAGGGGTCATTAAGTGAATCACACCTGATTGTATGACTTTTTTTTTTCTTTTTTTTTTTTTTTGCCATGGTTCCCCCATTGATCTTGCTTGCTGCACAATCCCAAAATTCCAAGGAGAATTTTGATGCACAAAAGAAATATAGAACATAGAATAACAGAGCTGGAAGGGACCTTGGAGGTCTTCTAATCCAACCCCATGCTTGAGCAGGAGACTCTATACCATTTCAGAGAAATGGTTGCCCAGTCTCTTCTTGAAAGCCTCCAGTGTTGGAGCCCCCACAACTTCTAAAGGGAAGCCGTTCCACTGGTTGATTGCTCTCATCGTTAGGAAATGTGTCCTTAGTTCTAGGTTTGTTTGTGTGGACCTTGGCACCAGAATTCTCAGCTAGGGCATGGCCAGTTGGGAATTCTGGGAATTGAAGTTCATGCACCTGGAAGATAGAAAAACAGGGAACAACAGCAGCCCCTATGATAAGTACAACATTCAGAGAGTTAATTGCTGCTTTCCAATGTGATCCAGGAGCAGAATAACCTTCTAAGCTTTCATCAGAGAAAAGATTCTCCCGATGGCATGAGATGGCAACATTCATTTCCTCTTTCTAAGTCTTCAGGTTGAGACTTGGAGACAAGATGCAGGTTTCAGCACCGTGACTGAAGCATCACCCTTTGGTATGTGCCTCATCCATACGATATGTGTCCCAAAGGGATCAGTGGGTCCTGCCATCAACATCTTGCTCCTCTGGACTCTCCCTGTGGGGTCTGCTGAACTAAAGCAACCCTCCCTCATCAATAAAGATTTGTGTTCCTTGCACTTTTTCACCTATTAAAAGTTTGTGAAAGTCTGAGGGGGGACAAACGCTAGAGTTAATGATTTATACACATGACAAATCAAGAAGTCAAAAATGTGCCATCAGTTCCTTTCCAAAGAGTTGGGAAGAGAAGTCATTATTTAACATTGGAGAGAAATCTGTGTGCTTGGAGCACTGACTCTGCATTTGTCAAAGAGCAAGAAAGCAAAAACAAGCTATTTATAATATCTGGAGACTAGCTCATCATGACAAAAGGGAAACTTTCTTCCCCAGATTCCATGCACCTTATAAGCACAGAGATCACTTTGTCTATGGTGCCATTTGGAGGTGCGGTGCATAACAACACACCATGTCTTCTAATTTGTCATAAAAAATATGAACAGGGAACCAAATTGAGTTGAACTTTGGAGAGTTGCAAGAACATTCCATCTCTATATTTGGCTGAGACGAGAGAAAATAATTAATCTTGGCTAATTAAAAGGCATAATTTAAAACTGAATCCATCACGACAGCCTTCATATTATGAAAACACACATCATGTAATTTCAAGAGAAAACTTAACAATTAATGTTTGGATGTTTGATCGTCATTGAAATAATGTTGCTGATGGCATCTATTTCTGCATACAAAATCCAGACTGATTATTCCTTGTTTGTAAGTCTGTTTTTGGGTCCAACTAGGGCATGACAAAGCCCTGGGAAATAACTCCTGGGTGTGTACACACCAGAAAATACAGTACATTATACTTGTTTTGGTTTTCCCTCTCTAAGCGGTTTACAGAGTCAGCATGTTGCCCCCAACAATCTGGGTCCTCATTTTACCCACCTGGTAAGGATGGAAGGCTGAGTCAACCTTGAGCCTGGTGAGATTCGGTTTGCCAAATTGCAGGCAGCTGGCAGTCAGCAGAAGTATCTTGCACTCTAACCACTGTGTCACCATGGCTCATATCTCAGGCTGGCTTATAACTCAACCATTCTGAATACCGTCTCATTTTTCAGGACTTCAAAAATTCTTTCAGCCTTTTGACCTGCCTTTGGTTCTTGCATATTTCCATCAAGGTTCCAACAGGAGCACAGCAATCTCCAGGTAAACATCATGGGACAAGTCTGAACTAGATGTTTCCAGATGTTTTCCAGGAAAGCTTGACATGGGATTCTCTTCATCTATGGATTGGAATAGTGCTGGTTTTCAGCTGCCCTGCACTGCTCAAGACAGACCCATTCAATGCCATGATGAACACCATCTGATGTCATTTGGCTTGAACTTTCTTACATTCACAAAATACTCTGAAACTTCCTTCCACTTCTGTGAGATTTTGTTTGTGTGCAGGTGGCTTGCATTAGGATTTATCTCTGAGTTAAATCAATGATTACTTATCACACTCACACATTGAAGAAAAGCAAAACTGTTTGGCCACTTTTAAATGTTTCCATTTCTGTTTGATTAATGCACACTTTTATAGGTAGCTGACAGAGCTGAGGTTTTATCTCATTTTCAATCTGTCATCCACTCAAAAGAGCGAAGCAAAAAGTGTAGAAAGAAATAAATCTTTGCCTGATTCTAGCACAGTTCACTACTTTCCCTGACTTTTCATAAATTAATCTATTTGTCGAGATATTTTGCTGAGAAGGCTAGAAGGGTTAGACTCTGAGATGAGATGGTCCCATTAAGACGTGATGTAGTTTATTCTCAGAGGCTCCAGAGGGAAAGGTTTTCTTCTGCTTAATAATTCTTAAGTAGATTTGCTGGAAAGAGACTCAGCATTTCTGACTTAAGAATTTTCTGGGATATTTATGATCATCGTTTTCAACCTGCAGCACCACAATTCCACACCATCTATTTCTCCTGTTTAAAAGTCAGTGTGTTTGTTCTGAAGCCCTGACAAATTACCTTCCTCCATCTTGTTTACTTATAATGCACACAGACAGTAATGCAAACCTATTTTGCTTTTTTGAAATAATGTGCCATTTTGTATTCGTTTCTTATCTGAGTCTAAGACCACAGTAAAGTATGTGTGCATTCCTGCCGGTCTGCCTGGCCACCCACCCACCCACCCGATCCAGCTATATCATTACTTTCCCAGTTATTATTAAATTTCTGTTCATCATTCTCTAGTGCTACAGTTGCTTTAATTAAGATTATTTATTGCATGGGCATCAAAAAGTAAGAATGATATATCCTGTCACTGGTCGTGTCCACACAGTTTGTATTTTGTGTTCTGATTCTTTTTGCCAATGTGTAAGACAGAGCATTTGTTGGTTGAGATTTGGAGTTGCCAATTGTTTGACCATTCCGACACAAAGTCAAGGTCTTTTTGAAGGGTAGCAGCATTGTCGGTGGTATTAAATATTTTTACATCATCGGTGGAGAGAACGCAGTTGCTTATAATATAATTGCAAAGGTTGTTTATGTATAGTATGAAGAGTGTTGGTCCTAGAACACTGCCTTGCACTGCTATTTACAGGTGCAGGATTTGATAGGGTGCTCCCTATTTTGATCACTTGTTGTCTGTTTGACAGGAACGCAGCTATTCAATTATGTAGGGGTCTGAAGATGCCATAGGATTTTAGTTTTAGAAGTAGTTTGTCATGTATCACTGAATCAAAGGCTTTACAGAAGTCTATATAAATTGTGTCTATTGCTTTTTCCTGATCGAGATTTGTAGTCCTTGCAGTGTAGAAGTTGTAGATTACAGGATAATATTTTTCTGAAACCAAACTGTTTATTATAGAGTAGGTTGTTTGTTTCTAGGTGGGGGGTAATGGAATGGTTAATGATTGATTCCATGACTTTGCAGGTGATGCAGCATAAAGAGATTGATCTGTAATTTTCAACTAGGCTGGGGTCTCCCTTTTTGAAGATAGGGATGACCACGGCTAGTGACCATCGTTTGGGTAGGGAGCTGGTCCTGAAGGATTTTTCAAAGATTATGCTTAGGGGTTCTGCTATAGCAGTGGACAGCTTTTTTAAGAAGTATGCACATAGTCCATCAGGTCCAATAGATAGAGATGGTTTTAGTCTGCAAAGTGCCTTTTCAACGTTAATCTTCTGTGAAATCTACTTGTGTTAGATCGTTGTAGTTATTTGTGGTACGACTGGAAAATGTTGGGCATGAGCCATTGCTGTTTACAAAGACTGAGCCAAAAAATGTGTTAAAGAGGTTTGCTTTAACTGCTTCATCACTGCCTTCTTTACCATCTTGTTAGGCAAAGACCATTGCTGAAGTAGGTGAGAATTCATTGCTCTTTCTGTGGCATTAAAACCAAACCAAAACAATAGGAAATTGTTGAAAAAGAACCTTGGGGCACAACTATTGGAAATTAAAAGGAATATATTTCTGGTTTCAGCTTCGATCCTTATCTAGAGTCCAAGATTATATATGGCTCTATTCCTAATTTGATTTTGTTTTAAATCAAAAACTCAGAAACTGTATAAAACTAAGAAAAATCTGAGCACACCTGCAAGTCCACACACAGAACTGGGTTCATTCACACTATTGCATAAAGTATATTTTATGACTGGCATGTTGTCTGAATCATTCTTGAACCATTTCTATTTCTCATTCCACCCAAATCTTTAACAATTCCACTTACTTGAAAATATTCGCCCTTCTCAGCCTCTCTGTATTGTTCTTTGGTGCCATCAAGACAAACCTGAGTGGTTATATTTGGCACTGAGTTACGGGAGCGAAGAGTAAAGAGGAACATCAGCCTTGAATCATTGCTATGCAGGAAGTAAGGGATCCTCCCTAATTTCCTTGTAGCATTTATCAGATAATATCTCTCTCAATATAGGAGGGGAAAGGGGCGAGGAGGAGGAGGAGGAGATGATTTATCAGATAGTAATGCAGAGTGTGCTTTAGTATGGAAGATTTAAGTCAAGCACAAGAATGACACCTGTAAAAGCTCAAAGCAATTTCTTTATTGCTGGTTGCCAATAGACAAAATCTTGCCAGACTAAAGCTCTGCATAACTGATAAATGCAGAGAAGAAATTAGAGAGGATTCCTTTACACTACTTCCCACAATGATTCAAGACTGAGGTTTCTCTTGACTTCTCCTTCCGATAACCAGATTCCACCACAGGGCCAGTGATAAAGAAGACAGGCCTGAGGGACAAGGCCTTTGGGAGCATTGATGGTACCATGAAAAGAGTAAGAACCCAGTAAGCAAACAGGTTTGCAGAAGCTGACCTTAATAAATCAGGATTGTTGGGCTTCAGCTTCACTTGGGTAAGGAGTCAAGGAGGTTTGGATATTTAGGGCATAAATTAATCAACCTTGCACTGAAGTTGACAACTGTTCCTGTCACTCTTAGCACTTTAGCCCTTAGAACTAGATCATCAGACTTCCTTGTTAGAACCTTGATTTCTACTACTTGTTCCTTGCAACTCTAATGAACCAGATTTATGGTGTTAGGTGAGCTGGATGACAAGCCATCTAGGGCTTCAGAGATCAAAAGCAATAACTTCAACTGTACACAGAAAGTAACTGGCAAGAAATATAAAACATCATATCCACAATATGCTTCCAGGATCATAAATTGGTTAGTATTCATGGTACAAAGATCAGAAAATAACAGAATAACAAGGTAACTGAAGGGACCTTGGAGGTCTTCTAATCCAACCCCCTGCTCAAGCAGGAATCCCTATACCAGTGATGGCTAAACTTTTGGCCATCGCGTGCCAGGAGACGGGAGGCGGGGGAGGGTCGCACATGCACGTGCCCACGTGCATGCGTGCACAACCCCTCCCCCCTCCCCCCCCACTCCTGGCACATGATGGCCTGGTAGGCCCATTTTTCTTTCTTACCTGGTTCCAGATCCTCTCTGTGTATCTGGGAAGGGTGAAAACAGCCTTTCCCACTCCCTTGGAGGCCCTACGGAGGCTGAAAGGGCCCATTTCCCAACTCTCAGTGGGACAGGAAGTGATATTTTTTGCTGTCCCCAGCCTCCAGAACCTCTCTAGGAGTCTCTAGGAGCTTCTCTAGGAGTCTCTGGAGGCTGGGGACAGGAAAAAACGTCACTTCCTGTCCCACCGAGAGTCGGGAAATGGGCCCTTTCAGCCTCCGTAGGGCCTCCAAGGGAGTGGGAAAGGCTGTTTTTGCCCTTCCCAGATACACAGAGAGGATCTGGAGCCAGGTAAGAAAGGAAAATGGGCCTTCCCCACCCCGCCCCCAGGCCCTCCAGAGGCAGGAAACAGCCTGTTTCCCTACTTCTGGTGGGCCCAGAAGGCCCGAAAATCAGCTGGCTGGCACGCGCATGCACCCCAGAGCTGAGCTGGCGTGCCCACTAATATGACTCCGCATGCCACCTGTGCCACGCGTGCCATAGGCTCGCCATCATGGCCCTATACCATTTATAGGTAGACAATAAACACAGGGTCAATCAAAATGGACTCAAATGTCTATATACCAATGCACAGAGTATGAAGAATAAACAGGATGATTAGAAATTCAAGTAAAAGAAAAAGTAAAAACAGACCCCTGGTAGTGCAGCAGACTAAAGCACTGTTATTAACATCAGCTGCCTGCAATTACTGCAAGTTCAAATCTCACCAGGCTCAAGGTTGACTCAGCCTTCCATCCCTTCTAAGGTAGGTAAAATGAGGACCCGGATTGTGGGGGCAATAAGTTGACTTTGTATAAATATACAAAAGTATGAAGGCTATTGCTTAATCCATTGTAAGCCGCCCTGAGTCTCTGGAAAAGGGCGGCATATAAATCATTTTAAAAAAAAAAGGAATAGAAGGCAGATACATGAAGGATAATGTTAGGCAAATTATAGATTTATTGGAATATCTTGAGAAGAATAAACAGATCTCTGCAGTGCTGGTGTTTTTGGATGCGGAGAAGGCCTTTGATAGAATGGATTGGAACTTTCTATTAAAGACTTTAAGAAAAATGGACTTTGGGGATCAGTTTATACAGGCGGTTTCAGCAATTTATCAAGAACAAACGGCACAAATTATTATTAATGGAAGTTTAACTACAAATTTTAGTATTGAAAAAGGAACAAGACAAGGTTGTCCGCTATCCCCATTGTTGTTTATTTTACCATTAGAAGTTTTGTTGAATACAATAAGGGACTCGAGTACTTTGAAGGGAATAGTGATAAGGCAAGAGGATTATAGAACAAGGGCATTTGCAGATGATCTGGTTGTTACCCTAACACAACCGATGGAATCAATAATCCAGATGAAAGACATTATAGAAGAATATGGTATGGTATCAGGATTTAGACTGAACCAGAAAAAAACTAAGATGATAGTTAAAAATATGACACAAGATCGAAAACAGGAACTTGAAAGTAAGGCAGGCTTTGAAATAGTATCAAAGGTTAAATATCTAGGACTTCAAGTTGCAGATTCAAATATAAAATTGTTCCAAAATAATTATGAGGTGTTGTGGCGAGAGGTACAAAAGGATATGGAAACTTGGAAAAAATTGCAGCTGTCTTTACTTGGAAGAATAGCAGCAGTTAAGATGAATGTTCTGCCTAGATATTTTTTTTTTTGTTTCAAATGATTCCGGTGCTTAAAAGTGATAAACAACTGACAGAATGGCAAAGAGGAGTGTTTGTCTGGAATGAGAAAAAGCCGAGAGTTAAATTAAAAATTATGCAAGATGTTCCAGAAAGGGGTGGCCTTAAACTTCCAAACCTACAATTGTATTATGAAGCAGCAGCTTTGACGCAAGCAAGTGACTGGTTTGGAAGGACAAAGACTGGAATATTGAATATAGAAAGTTATGACCTTAAATTTGGTTGGCATGCGTACTTATTTTATGAAAAAGTGGATAAAATATTTAATATTTTATCATTTATTTTATCATCATACTTGTATGGCTTATACCTCGGCAGATTTGCTCACGCTGCGAGATGCCTTCCTCTCGCGGCGATGGCCTTCCACTCTATCGAAGGCCTACTTTAAGGACAGGCTTTGGAGCCCTGAGAGGTGGCATGTTTTAAAGCGGGGATTGAGGGGTTTTTTAATTAGGGTTTTTAATAATCTTTTAAGGGGAACTGGGAGGGCGACCAAAGGGGATGGGGGGGGTTAATCCACCTAGGTCAGGGCCCAGCCCGGCACAGGGTAATGGTTTAGAGGGCGCAGGACGAGGGATTGGGGATGTCATCAGCACGGTGGATGGGAGGGGCAGATATGGCGGTAGCAGAGGACCTTATCTTGTGCCGGGGGTGCGCACTCGCTACTTGAGAGCGATTGCGCGCCCCGGTCCTCAAGGCTCCCCTTGGATACTAGGCGGCTCAGATACTCAGGACCTGGGCCTCCGGCTGATGCTGTGCAATGCCAGGTCCGTGGTAAATAAGGCCCCCCTCATTTACGATCTTATTCAAGAGGGGGGAGCAGACCTGGCGGGTATTACGGAGACCTGGTTGGGCCCGGAGGGAGGGGTCCCTCTGGTTGAGATGTGCCCACCAGGCTTCAGAGCATTTCATCAGCCGAGGGCCCAGGGGAGGGGTGGGGGGGTGGCGGTTATTATTAAAGAAGGTCTTGGTCCGAGGGAGACCACTGTGTCACAGATTGCCGGATGTGAGTCCCTCTTTGTGAGATGGGGTCATGGGGTTCAGATGGGCTTGCTGCTTACATACCTGGCTCCCTGCCACGTGGCAACAGCCCTGCCTGAGCTACTCGACGTGATAGCCATGGTGGCAGTTGATACACCCAGGCTTATGGTCATGGGTGATTTCAATCTGCCGTCCGTTGGTGAAACGTCGGAGATGGCTTGGGAGTTCATGGCTTCCATGACGGCCATGGACCTGACCCAGTTAGTTCATGGCCCCACTCACAGGGGGGGACACACGCTGGACCTGATTTTTGTCTCTGGCCAGTGGTTGAGTGGTCTTATTATAGAGGATATAGACATGAAACCCTTGTCATGGTCAGATCACTCACTCCTTCGTCTGGACCTTTGAACCGCTACACTCCGCCGCAGGGAGGCGGACCCAATTAGATGGATCCGCCCCAGGCGCCTGATGGATCCTGATAGGTCCCAGACAGAGCTTGGGCCAATTCCTGAAGATCTGGCACATGACTCGGCCGAGGACCTGGTAGCTGCCTGGGATCGGGCGGCTGGTGGGGCCTTGGATCGAGTCGTGCCTTTGTGGCCTCTGACCCGGTGTCAATCCCTCACGGCTCCTTGGTTCACTGGGGAGCTGAGGGAGATGAAACGCCGGAAAAGACGCCTAGAGAGCGGTTGGAGGGCCAGTCTCGCTGAATCTGACCGAACACTGGTAAGGTCGCATATTAAGACCTACCTAGTGGCAATAAAGACGGCAAAGTTTAACTACTTTTCTGCCTCTATTGCATCATCAGGGAATCGTCCGGCCGCCCTGTTCAGGGTAACCCGCTCCCTGCTCCATCCGGGAGCGCGGGAGGATCCCTTGGAAGGCAGGGCGGAGGATTTCAGACAATACCTGTATGACAAAATCGCTCAGATCCGGGGGGATTTGGACTCTGACTGGGTAGATCAGGGCAGGGTGACGAGGAATAGTCTTGAGAATGTTACCTGGGAGGAGTTTGATGCTGTGACTCCCGATGATGTGGACAGGATTTTGGGGAGACTTAGTGCGGCCACAAGTTTACTGGACCCGTGTCCCTCCTGGTTGGTACTGGCCTCCCGGGAGGTTACACGAGGCTGGCTCCAGGGTGTTATCAACGCTTCGTTGAGTGAGGGTCACTTCCCCGCCGCCTTGAAAGAAGCGGTGGTGAGGCCTCTCCTCAAGAAGCCGTCCCTGGATCTGGCAATATTGGCCAACTATCGTCCTGTCTCCAACCTTCGCTTCCTGGCGAAGGTTGTTGAGAGTGTGGTCACACGACAGTTTCCACAATTCTTGGAGGAAACATCCTATCTAGATCCGTTCCAGTCGGGTTTCAGGCCTGGACGCAGCACGGAAACGGCATTGGTCGTGTTGGTTGATGATCTCTGTTCTGGTCCTGTTAGACCTCTCAGCGGCTTTTGATACCATCGACCATGGTATCATGCTGCACCGGTTGGAAGAGTTGGGGATGGGGGGCACCGTATTACGGTGGTTCTCCTCCTTTCTTTCCGACCGGTCGCAGTTCGTGTTGGCAGGGGGGCAGAGGTCGACCTCAAGGCCTCTTATATGTGGAGTGCCTCAGGGGTCGGTCCTCTCGCCCCTCCTGTTCAACATTTATGTGAAGCCGCTGGGCAAGATCATCCGTGGCTTTGGGGTGAGATACCACCAGTACGCTGATGACACCCAGCTGTACATCTCCACCCCAGGCCACCCCAACGATGCCCTTGAAGTGATGTCCCAGTGCCTGGAGGCTGTGCGGATCTGGATGGGGAGGAACAGGCTCAGGCTCAACCCTTCCAAGACTGAGTGGCTGTGGCTCCCGGCATCCCGATATAGTCAGTTGACTCCATCACTGACTATTGGGGATGAGTCGTTGGCCCCCACAGAGAGGGCTCGCAATCTGGGAGTCCTCCTGGATAGGCAGCTGTCCTTGGAGGAACATCTGACGGCTGTAACCAGGGGGACCTTTTGTCAGGTTCGCCTGATCCAACAGTTGCGGCCCTTTCTTTATCGGGATTCCCTGTGCACAGTCACTCATGCCCTCATCACCTCTCACCTTGACTACTGCAACGCTCTCTACATGGGGCTCCCCTTGAGGAGCACCCGGAGGCTCCAACTGGTCCAGAATGCAGCAGCGCGGGTAGTGACGGGAGCAGCATGGCGCTCCCATGTAACATCGCTCCTGCGCGAGCTGCAGTGGCTCCCAGTGGTCTTCCGGGTGCGCTTCAAGGTGTTGGTTATCACCTTTAAAGCGCTCCATGGCATAGGGCCTAGCTATCTTCGAGACCGCCTGCTGCCACCGACGACCTCCCATCGACCCGTGCACTCCCACAGAGAGGGCCTCCTTGGGGTGCCATCAGCCAAACAGTGCAGGCTGGTGACCCCCAGGGGGAGGGCCTTCTCTGTGGGGGCACCTACCCTCTGGAATCAATTGCCTCCAGAGATAAGGAGAATCCAAGACCTCAGTGCCTTCCGCCGTGCCCTTAAAACCTTCCTTTTCCAGCAAGCCGGGCTGGCCTAATTTTTTAAGTGTTTTTAAGTGTTTTGTTTATTGTTTTTAATTAATGGGGCCAGATTTATATATATATATATATTAACTGTATTTTAATATTTGTACTTGATGTTTTTACTTGGCTGTTCACCGCCCTGAGTCCTCAGGGAGAAGGGCGGTATACAAATTCAAAATAAAATAAAATAAAAATAAAATAAATAGCCACATACTTAGGAATTCCTTGATGAGAGTATGGAAGAAGCACCGTTTCAAATGGGATTACAAAATACCATTATGGCTGGATCTTGGTCATATCATGTGGAATATAAATATAATGTCACTCGGGGGGGGGTTATACAAAGAAGTTCTTTTTATGGATAGGGGCAGATGGCAACTAAAGACATTAAATACACTGTTGGAAGAAGGGATTAATTTAACTTGGCTACAGTATAATCAACTTCAATTGAGATGGAAAGAAGATCAAAAAGCTGGTATAATGATGCACGAAGGAGAATTGGTTAGACATATAAAAGAGAAAGGCCCAATGCATATTAAGAGGGTTTATAATGTTTTGTTAGAAAGAGATTCGGAAAATGAATTGGTTAAAGATTGCATGATAAAGTGGGCACAAAATTTTGCAGAACCAGTTATGTTGGAAACATGGGAAAAAATATGGGTCCAGAATGTCAAATTTACAGTCGCAGAATTTGAGGGAAAATTTTTATAAAATGTTCTATAGGTGGCATTTAGATCCTAAGAAACTGTCGTGCATGTATCCTAATGTTCAACCAAAATGTTGGAGATGTGATTGTTTAGATGCTACATATTATCATATTTGGTGGACTTGCAAGAAAGTGAAGGCTTTTTGGATAAAAATTTGGTGGGTTATGCAAAATGTTCTGAAGAAAAAAATCCAATTTTCTCCTCAATTGTTTTTACTGGGTATAGTTAAGGGCTTTTCAGTGGGTGAAACAAAATTGATACTGTATATGGTGACAGCAGCTAGGTTACTGATTGGTCAATATTGGAAAAGGGATGTTATGCCTACAATTCAACAATGGACTTTGAAGATGGCCAGTTTTGCAGAGATGGTGAAGATATCAGCATATCTAAAAGATCAGACTCAAGAGACTTATGTATCGGAGTGGAAGAAGTGGATAGATTATGTACAGAATAAATATCAAACTAGGAAATATCAGATAGCTTTTAGCTGAATGTATTATATAGTAACCATGACTATCCTGTTCCGAATGGTGTCCCATGATGTAACCCAGCCCGTGAAACCCTCTATCCTTCCATTTAAAGCACACAGTCCCGCTTTTCACGTCCATATATTGTAACTCCTCCCTTCGTGTTCTTTCCAAGACCGCTGGTTACACTCTCAAGGTCATCTTAATGGCCCGGAACCATCCCTCCCTACTTGCTTTTTAAGAGGCATTTGGTCGCACCCTTTATATTGGTACATTCACCCTCATGTTCTTATCAGGTATGCTCGTTCTACCCCTGGTTGTCCTTTTTTTCTCTACCTTTCATCTGACACTCACTTGCCCGTTACCGTTCCCCTCACCGGGGCGTGGGGATAGAATAACTGAATGTTATTTACGAAGAAATGAATAACACACAGGGGGTGGAATAGTTAGGGGTTATAGTATTATAAAATGTGATTTTGATTTGAATTTCATCTTGAGGAAGTCATGGGGGGAGGGGAGGGCTAGGGAGGGTTTGGGGGGGGGGAAACCGGGGGGAAAATGTATTTGTAAAACTTTTTAAATAAAAAAAAATGAGGGCAGATATGATATTGTTGCCATTAAGGAAACATGGTGGGATGAAACCCACAAATGGAACATACAGCTACAGGGATATAAATTATTTAAAAGAAATAGACCAAATAAAAGAGGAGGTGGAGTTGCACTATATATATAAGAAATAATTACATTTCTACAGAAATAGAGCACAACAATGATGAAAATTATCTTGAATGCATTTGGGTCAATATTAAAGGTGGGGGGGGGAAATGACATTGCCATAGGTCTATACTATATACTATACCACCCAACCAAACAGAGGAAGTAGATGAATTTTTTGCTACTCAGCTAACTAAGGTATGTAGGAAGCACATCACAATAGTAATGGGGGATTTTAACTACCCTGACATCAACTGGGAGACGAACTCTGCACCAAGTGGAAGATCCAACAGGTTCCTAACAAACCTAGCAGACAACTTTGTTTCCCAAAAAGTAGAGGAGGGAACACAGGGATCAGCCATATTGGACTTAATTCTCACTAACAGAGATGAAATGATAGAAGGTGTTGAAGCTACAGGAGCCTTGGAAGCAAGTGATCACGCATTATTGGAATTCAACATTATGCAAACACAAGTAGTAGAACAAAGTCAAACTAGAGTCTTGGACTTTAAGAGTGCTAATTTCAATAAACTTAGAGAGAGCTTATAAAGGATTCCATGGATGAGAATCCTCAAGGAGAAAACAACTCAAGAAGCTTGGGAAATTTTGAAAAGTGAGATTATAAAAGCCCAGTCTAGCACAATACCAATGAAGAAGAAAAATAATAGATCTCAGAAGAAACCAGCATGGCTGCATGAAGAACTCTCTGACAAATTGAAAGATAAAAAGGACAAGTATAAAAAGTGGAAAGAAGGGCAAATAACTAAGACAGAATATCAGCAAATAGCCCGAGCTTGTAAAGATGGAGTGAGGAAAGCTAAGGCTCACAATGAACAAAGGCTTGCGACAAAAGTAAAAAATAACAAAAAAAGCTTCTTCCAACATATTAAAAACAAGAAAAAAGTCAAGGAAACAATTGGCCCATTGCTGGGAGAAAGTGGCAAGAAGATGACAAGCAATAGGGAGAAAGCAGAACTACTTAACTCCTTTTTTTGCATCTGTCTTTACACAAACAAAAAAAAAACAGTCCAACCTATCAAAAACAGCACCACAAAAAACAGATTAGGAACACAAGTTAAAATAGGGAAGAAAATGGTAAGTGAACACCTGTCTACCCTAGATGAGTTCAAATCACTAAGACTGGATGGATTACACCCCAAGGTTCTGAAGGAACTGGCAGATGAGATCTCAGAACCACTGAACTATATCTTTGAAAGATCCTGGAGCACCAGGGTACTGCCAGAGGACTGGAAAAGAGCTGATGTAGTTTCCATCTTCAAAAAAGGAAAAAAAAACAGATCCAGGAAACTACAGACCTATCAGCCTGACCTCAATACCAGGGAAAATTCTGGAAAAGATAATCAAGCAACAAATCATCGAACACCTAGGAGCAAACAAAGTAATAACCAAAAGCCAACATGGGTTTGTCAAAAACAGATCATGCCAGACTAATCTCGTTGCATTCTTTGACAGAGTGGCAAAATTAGTGGACCAGAGGAATACTGTTGATAAAATTTACTTGGTCTTCAGTAAAGCATTTGATAAAGTAGACCATAACCTACTACTAGATAAAGTAGAAAAATGTGGGTTAGACAGCATCACCACTAGATGGATTTGTAACTGGCTGACCAACTGCACTCACCGTGTAGCCCTCAATGGAACTGCATCTACATGGAGGGAAGTATGCAGTGGAGTACCCCAAGGCTCTGTTTTAGGCCCAGTACTCTTCAACATCTTCATCAATGACTCGTACGAGGGGATAGATGGGGAACTCATCAAATTTGCAGATGACACCAAGCTGGCAGGAATAGCCAACACTCCAGAAGATAGCCTTAAGATACAGAAGGATCTTGACAGACTTGAACATTGGGCGCTATCCAACAAAATGAAATTTAATGGTGAAAAAAGTAAGGTTCTACATTTAGGCAAGAAAAACAAAATGCACAGGTACAGTATATGTGGTACCTTGCTCAATAGCAGTAACTGTGAGAGGGATCTTGGAGTCCTAGTGGACAACCATTTAGATATGAGCCAGCAGTGTGCAGCAGCTGCCCAAAAAGCCAACACAGCCCTAGGCTGCATAAACAAAGGGATAGAATCAAGATCATGTGAACTGTTAATATCACTTTATAATGCCTTGTAAGGCCACACTTGGAATATTGCATTCAGTTTTGGTCGCCACGATGTAAAAAAGATGTTGAAACGCTAGAAAGAGTGCAGAGAAGAGCAACAAAGATGATTATGGGACTGAAGGCTAAAACATATGAAGAACGGTTGCAGGAACTGGGTATGTCTAGTTTAATGAAAAGAACAGAAGGACTAGGGGAGACATGATAGCTGGGTTCCAATATCTGAGGGGCTGCCACAAAGAAGAGGGAGTCAAACTATTCTCCAAAGCCCCTGAGGGTAGAACAAGAAGCAATGGGTGGAAACTAACCAAGGAGAGAAGCAACTTAGAACTAAGGAGAAATTTCCTGGCAGTTAGAACAATTAATAAGTGGAACAACTTGCCTGCAGAAGTTGTGAATGCTCCAATACTGGAAATTTTTAAGAAGATGTTGGATAACCATTTGTCTGAAGTGGTGTAGGGTTTCCTGCGTGGGCACGAGGCTGGACTAGAAGACCTCCAAGGTCCCTTCCAACTCTGTTATTCTATTTTATTCTATTTCAGACAAATGGTGGCCCATCTCTTTTTAAAAACCTCAAGCGATGGAGCAACCACAACTTTTGGAGGAAAGTCATTCCACTGATTACCGTAATTGTTCTCACTGTCAGGAAATTTCTCTTAGTTCTAGGTTGCTTCTCTCCTTGATTAGTTTCCATCCATTGCTTCTTCGGGTGGCATTCATATTTTCCCTTTATTGACCTACTCAAGAATGTAATTAAGGAATTTTAGTTAAGAATAAAACAAGATTAACTTAACTGTATTAACTTGATGTAGTTAAGATTTGTAATGGTTGTACTCTTGGATATTTTTATGTTTAGATTGGCTTTTGAATTTGTTGTGTGGTTTCAGTTGTGCTGCATTACTATTACTGTTGTTGATATTATTATTGTCAAGTGGTGTTCATAATTAGTAATCAATAATATTCTTGAGTTTGTTCATAGCCCAAAATCCAACTTTGTTCCCAGATAACTTTTGTCACCAATATCTTGTTTTTGTTTAATACCAATATCGAGTTTGCTTTCAAATTTCCTTCTCTTTTCATTTTGAGTTAGACACCATGATCTTTATATCTTCAGCCTTGAAAGTAAAGAAATTTATTCCAATAATTTATTGTAAATCAATCTCACTTGTTATGAGTACCGGAGGATTTATGTCAGCTACCAATGTGAAATAGAGATCTATTATTTGGACTAGAAACAAAAACAACGATCATACATTTACAATGGAAATGTACAATTTACAATGCCAGATTTTTTTTTAAAAAAAAGCCAGAATAAGAGATAACTTGAATATGTTATACATACAGTATATTACAAAATACATTGTTGTATGCCAGATCCGGACCACAGTAACAACAGACAGAGATTTGACAGACGAAGAATTAAACAAACTTTATTCTGATGTCCATGTTCAGGGTGATATGTTTCAAAAGCTATCCATCCTGTGCAGTGGTGGGTTGCCCCCAGTTCACACCGGTTCTATAGAACAGATGTTTCTGTGCTTGCACAGAAGAGCACGTGCGCGAGCAAAGTGAGCGCACGCACGTGGCCCCGTTGTGAACCGGTAGTAAAGGTAAGTAGAACCCACCGCTGTTCCTGTGGTTCAAAAGTGGGGGGGGGGTTTAAAAAACTTGAGTATGTATAAATGGGAAAAAGTATTCTCTAAAATTACCTCCAGGATTAAGTTGAGCATATCAAGTAAGAAACGACTCTTTTTACAATGTCGCTATTGTTTTTATAAAATCCTCAGGGTTGGAAAGATTCTTATTTGAACCATTGAATTCTATGCTCAGTGGAGGAATCTATTTTAAAATATGCCGGGGTGGGGGGGAGACTTTTCAACCTTTAGTTTTGAACATATCCCAAAAATAAGAGGCCACAATTCTTCTGGAAAATAATCTTCCCGATTTTGTCAATACTTACAAGACGGGACGAAGGATGAAACAAAAGAACAAAAAACAATATGGAGCTGTTTTGCTCTTTTAAAAGGGGCACATGTAGTTTTCTCTCCTCGAAGGGGTGATTTCATGTAAATCTTAAACCAAAACAAGGTCTTGCCTCTTTGTTATCCAAGGCCTAAGTATCACACTGTTCTGGAGAATAATGGAGATCTTCATATCCTACAAGTTCCCAATTCCTACTTTATTCACGCCATCATCGTAAGGTTGTCAGGAAGAGAAGATCCACAGGGCTGCATAATTTAGGATCAGCAGTAACAATGCCTCAAAATGACTTTTCTTCTTTTCCCCTTAAGTTCAGTTTACTTTACTTTATTGATTAGCCCTTGGACCATATCAAAGTGCGGAGTTCGAGACCCAAATTATTACTAAAATCTGATAAAAAACAATTTATAATGGAATTGGATAAAATACAATTTAAAATGAAATTAGAATGCAATACGATTTAAAATGAAATTAGAATGCAATACGATTTAAAATGAAATTGGAATAAAATACAATAATTTAATATATAGATAAATAAAATGTTATAAAATTATATTTCGGTGTCACCCCTACAATTTACCCCAAACAGTCTCACTTATGCCGATCTCAACCGAACCATTTTGCTTGAGTACTGTGCTGTGTTAAATGTTGTTTTTGGATTCTGGCCACACATAAGGTAAGTTATTTTGATATGGGGCCATTCAATGGAGCAAGGTACCTATTTCTCACCCTCTTATACAGGCAACAATCGAATAGGACGTGAGCCAGATCTTCTACCTCTGCCGCTCCCCTTAAGTTCTTATATGTCCATCTCACAGATGCTACGGTGCATGCAATATCCTTCAACATATACCAAGGAAGACCCCAGGCTGACAAGAGGAAATTCTGTTGAAATGCTGGGCAAATGTCATTTAATTTTAATCCCACTTCCTTATTCTACATACTTTTTTTTTTTACACCTGCTATATTTCCGTGACCTATTTTATATCTGTCTTATTTGCTCAGCATTGAATGTTATATACTTGGAATCTATAGGTGTTTCTGACACGGATAAAGAAAGAGGTGTTGTCCTCTTAAAGAGGAAGGAAAATATGGAAGGAAACATCTATAGATTTATTCATATTATTTTTAAAGGTATTCGCTACACAGACAATGAGCGTATGCTCTTAAAGTTTGAACTTTTCGACAACAAATAGGGACCTACAATCTGAATTGTAAACTGTGATGCACAATAACTGAAGGAAGCCATCTGGTGGAAAAATGCAGTAACAGCTCTCTATTTGTTTTGCCATAAGAGCTTCGTGGGCTTAAGTTTTGAACCTTTTTCGACCTTCAAATTGCTTGTACAATCTTTAGCTGAATTTGAGACCAATCAAAGAAAATCTCTGTAGCTCAGGGTTGAGCTGTGGAGCTGGGTTGTTTTCTTGCAGACATTTCATTGCCCAACTAGGTAACATCATCAGTGCCGAAGTTACCACTGCTACCACAGTGTTCGGTTAACTCTAAGGTGTTGTCTAGTTGGATAATGAAATGTCTGCAAGAAAATAACCCAGCTCAGAAAGCACCAAGGGCTCCACAGAATTTGAATTAGAAAGATTCCATCTGCAGCCTTAGTCTTCATTTTCTGTACCTTTGTAGCCTGACAATATTTGTTTTATAGTTTTAACATTTGGATTGCCTGATTTAAGCATTGATTAGGAGATAACGGACACAAATGTAGAATGAAAAGTGTTCTAGGCATCCAGTCAAAAAGCATATGTAAACGTACCTCAAATTTTGACTATCATGTTAATGATAGAAGAGAGTATTTGTAGCTCAGGGTTAAATTGTGGTGTCCTTGGTGATCTCTGAGCTTGGTGGTTTTGTTGCAGATGTTTCATTACTCATTACTCATCAGTGTAACATTGCACCAGCAATGTTACCTAGATTGGTAACGAAACACTGTTACAAAACTACCTAGCTCAGAGAGCACCAAGGACCCCATAGGATACTAATGGCCCAACCCAGCGGTGAAATGCACTTACTTCGCTACCGGTTTGGAAATGTGAGCGCATGCGCAGAAGGTCAAAAATAGGATGTGATGACATCCTGGCCAGTGGGCGGAGCCTCCCACCACCAGCCCTACCGGTTCAAGTGAGCCGGATAGATCCAGCCGGATTTCACCGCTGGCCCAACCTTAAATCATGGAGGATACTCAAGCTTGGTCATAGTAGTGGTGACTGTCATGCCCCTTATTTATCTTCAGCCACAAAGAACTTGCTAAGTCAATTAGATCAAAAAGAAACAGACTGTCAGCCTTCGCCTTTACTGCTTTGGCTGCCATAGTAACGGGAGGGGGGAGAGCTAGGTAGCATGGGGGGGAAGCATGCTGGAGGAATCTGGAGGAATCGAAAGTGATACTTAAGCCACCGGACTGTATCTTTGAAGCTGCTGTCGGGTCAACGGTCGTGGCATTCCTGATTGATCACACTGCCAAACGTGTGCTTCCACCTGACCCCTGGGAAACCTTTGGATTGGATGATTTACGGTGGACAGTGGGAGGGGATGCTTTCTATATGCAATTTTCGCGCGTATTGCCTTAGATTCTGCTTTCCTTGGTTGCGTTCACTTCATTTTCTAGTAAAAGTACATTTCTCTATAAACAATGGAGTTTGGGTCATTCTTTCCTGGACTTTGAAAGAAGCACACCTGACATTAAGCAGAAATCTCTTCTCCAGCCATCCCAGATAAACACCGAGGGGGCTGAACCCAAAATATGTCTGATCAAAAGAGTGAAGGAGACCAGATGGGAGCTTCTGGCTCTACGATGACTTCACTTCAAGTGGAGAAGGAAGCCATGGAATGGATGGAAAAAATTCGGCTGAGAGAGGAGCCAGAGGAAGCTAGATGGTCGAGGGGAGTAGGAAGGTTGCCGGACCTGGGGAGGACCCCCCAAGGAGTAACCAGCTCCAGACCCCATAAGAGAGAGGCAGTGTGGCTGCAAGAGCAAAAGGAGAGCCTCATGATCGCTCAGGTGATGCAACTCCTCCGCGATGCCAAGGAAAGCCGGAAAAGCCGTGAGTCTTATGTATTCCCTGTGAGGAAGGGAGGCGACTACCCCAGGGTGGATCCAGAAGAGACAGCTTGTGGGGGAGAGGAAGAGGAAGCTGGGGAAGAAACATCTCAGGCTTCTGGAGCTCAAGCGAGGGATACAGCAGCCCAGGGACCCCCAGGCTTGCAAGCCCCATCCCGCAGACGCAAAAAACCAAAAATTCCCCCCGAACCGGAAAATATGATGGGAATCCGAAGACCTTGGGGCTTTCCTTGACCCAAGTGTGGAACCACATGCAGGACTGGGGGGAGGACTAGTTATCAGATGTTGCACGAGTGAGATGTATCATGAATGGCTTAGAGGGAGTAGCAGCTGAATGGATGGTGGTCCTCCACAATAATAACTCCCCCTTGCTGAGGAATTACAACCTGCTCATGGGGGCTCTTAGGAGGCGGTTTGAAGACCACCTAGCTGAGCGGAAAGCAAGACTCAGGATGAAGGGTATCCAGCAGGGCTGGAGATCAGTGGCAGAATACACCCAAGAACTTCACGAACTGGCACCCTACATGACAGGGTGGTCAGAAGCAGCCCTACTGGAGAGTTTCAAGGACGGACTAAATGAAGACATATACAAAGATTGTAGAGCACGGGGGGTCCCCAAAGACTTGCAGAGTTGGTATGTGGAGATCGAGCTGACCTGAAGCTGACTCCGAGGGGGCCGTGCAGGGGACCCGTCATCCTCCTTCTACCGCAAAGGAGCGCCAAAGACAGGCGCGGGGAGGATGGATTTTATTGTAGACCTGCTGGAGAGTGGGGGATGCACAGTCATTTGGGCAGTAATGGATTTGTTTTCCAAACAGGTGCATTTCATCCCTTGTTCTAAAATTCCTTCAGCTAAAACCCTTGCAAAATTGTTTATTCAGCATGTTTATCGATTACATGGGGCTCCAAAACATACAATTTCAGACAGGGGTGTGCAATTTACCTCCAACTTTTGGAAGGAGTTTTTAGGGTTAATAGGCTCTGCCCAGGGGTTAAGCTCTGCCCATCACCCCCAGACAAATGGGGCTTGTGAGAGAACCAATGCCGTGTTAGAACAGTACCTGAGATGATACATAAATTACCAGCAAGATAACTGGGTGGACTTATTGCCATTTGCGGAGGTGGCGTATAATAACTCCATACATAGCAGCACCGGTTTCACTCCGTTTAAGGTGGCCTCTGGCCAAGAGTTTGTGCCAATTCCAGAGCTACTACAGGATAACCCACAGAACCCCTCTTTGATTGAGTGGATCAAACAACTACGGGGTACTTGGGCAGTAACTCGAAAAGCTTTAGATGACGCACACCGAGCACATAAAGCCCAAGCTGACAAAAAGAGGTGCCCGGCACACATTTACAAAGTGGGTGATATGGTTTATCTTTCCACCAAATATTTACAGACTTCCCAGAAATCAAAAAAGCTCGGACCAAAGTATGTGGGTCCTTTCCCGATCACTAGATTCATCAACCCAGTCACAGTTGAATTGGAATTACCAAAAAATTTGAGACGATTCCATCCTGTGTTTCATGTTAGCTTGCTAAAACCGGAACATTCGTCCCCTTTACGTCTGAACCAGAACTCTCCTCCGGTCCTCATACTGATAGAAGGGGAACAACATTTCGAAGTTAAGGAAATGTTGGACTCTAGGAAGCATCACGGTAAAGTGCAGTATCTGGTGGCCTGGAAGCATTTCCCATTATCTCAAGCTGAATGGGTGAATAAACGTGATGTCCGGGCGCCAAAGAAAGTTCAGTTGTTTCATACCAAATATCCTGATAAACCCTAATTTCTGTATTGTGTCGTTTTTCTTTCCCTTTAGGACTAACATCTCTTCTGCAGAGGGGCCGAATGTCAGCCTCCGCCTTTACTGCTTTGGCTGCCATAGTAACGGGAGGGGGGGGAGCTAGGTAGTATGGGGGGGAGGGGAAGCATGCTGGAGGAATCCGGAGGAATCAAAAGTGATACTTAAGACACCGGACTCTATCTTTGAAGCTGCTGTCGGGTCAACAGTCATGGCATTCCTGATTGATGACGCTGCCAGATGTGTGCTTCCACCTGACCCTTGAGAGACCTTTGGATTGGATGATTTACGGTGGGCAGTGGGCGGGGATGCTTTCTATATGCAATTTTCGCGCTTGTTGATTTCTGCTTAGATTTCTGCTTTCCTTTGGTTGCGTTCACTTCATTTTCTAGTAAAAGTACCTTTCTCTATAAACAATGGAGTTTGAGTCATTCTTTCCTGGACTTTGAAGGAAGCACACCTGACACAAACAATGCAGTTAAGATTACGTACACTCCAAAACAAACTTTTGATTGTGTGAGCCTTCCATTCATACCTGGATCCTATGAACAATTACGTGATAGAAAAGCTGTTAACATCGATCTCTGGCATCAAGCCATCAAATCCCGGTTATTTATAACTGGAAATATCGTTAGCTCTCCTTATCCAAATAAAGCTTCTGTTCCAATTGTGCAGGTTGTAGCTAATTACCACAATAATCAAACCCTAATTAGAAAGCCAGTCAACTGCAGCATAATCTATTGTCCACTCCACTGAAGTAGACTGTTCAAATTTAAGGTCTCTACGCCACTGCATTTGTGTTGTGGCTCTGTTACCTGAGCCTGTGTCATCGGCAGGCATGGGACGTGTGGGACGGGGACAGGACAATTTTCCTTGACTTCTCTTTTTCAGCCTACCTCCACCCACTCAGTAGGATGCCATGATACTGACCTTCTTTTACAAAGTTATTATGAAAAAGATTTATTCGGATACCTCTGGGAATGGATTTATTCAACGCTAGTGCCGTCCAAGCTGTGGGTGGCCCCCAGAAATAAAGGACACACATAAAAACAACCGAAAACAATGAATTTGACTGGGCCAAATTACAGAAAGTAAATACAAAATCATCACAAGATGCATCGCAAATGAGGCAACGTATTAAAAGACAAAACTTCACACACAGGGGAGTCCCATCCTCCCTACCCTACGGCCTGGGAGAACAGCCAGATTTTCAAAAACTTGTGGGGTGCTCAGTGTTTAGGAAACATCAACACCGGAGTTGGGTAATGAAACATCTGCAAGAAAACAGGGTCAGAGCACCAAGGACCCCACAGTCCTCCCCCTCCCCCTCTTCCTCCTCCTCTTCCCTGCAAGAAAACAACCAAGCTCAGAGAGCAGCAAGGACTTTACAGTTCAGTCCTGAGCTACAAGTATTCTCTACCAGATTATATGGGATGGGCAGAAAATGCAGGAGACAGGTGGCCCCTCAAATAACTGGGTCCTTTGCAACGTAGGACTCACCAGAGGTGGGATATTTAGGGGCCTTCCTTCCTCCCTCCCTCCCTCCTTCCCTCCCTCTCTACCTCCCTCCCTTCCTACCTCCCACCAATGAGTAATCAACTCCAGCTTCTCAAGTAATAAATTATATCCGGCTACTGACTGTTCTGAACAAATGTCTCATTTGGAATTCACTTAAATTTGCACACAAAAAAATGGAACCTTTAGAGTCATCTCAGCTGCTCCGATCGCCTTATCCCATATCGTGGAGTCTGTTCCTTTGAGGGGTCCCTCCTGCCTTCTCTGCCTCAGAAAAGCTGAATTTGGTTTCAGTTGTGGTTTCTCCTTTTTCTGCTGCTTTTGATTTTATGCATGAATCCTGAACCCTATAAATAAATACAATATCAGGTGGACTTTTCTCCCAGGTGACTATGTATTTAGGAAGAACGTTGCCCTGTATTTTATCTTCTGAATTTCCAGTAAGCTAATTTCAGAAGAATAATCTTATTTTTGCTTTATCGGATGATTTTAAATTGTCTCTGAATGGGTCCTCTCTGAGTCAATTTCAGGCCTTAAGTAAGTTCTACCCTAATAGTAAACAGATGCTTTGGGTATTCCGACATTTCTCCTTAGTTCTAAGTTGTTTCTCTCCTTAGTTAGTTTCCATCCATTGTTTCTCATTTTGCCTTTTGGCGCTTTGGAAAATAGTTTGACACCCCCCATCTTTGTAGGAGCCCCTCAAAAATTGGAAGACTGCTCTCGTGTCTCCTCTACTTCTTCTTTTCATTGAAGTAGACATCCCCAATTTCTGTAACCATTCTTTGTATGTTTTAGTCTCCAGGCCTTTAATCACCTTTGTTGCTCTTCTCTGCACTCTTTCCAGAATCTCAACATCTTTTTTATATTGCGATGACCAAAACTGGACATAGTAATCCAAGTGTAGTCTAACTATGGTTTTGTAAAACGTGATCTTGATTATATCCCTCTACTAATGCAGCCGAGGATTGCATTGGCTTTTTTGGCTGCTGCCACACACTATTGGCTCATATTATACACAATTGTGTGTGTTTGTGTATAAATATTATACATATTTCTACACACACCCCTACAGGTATTCCTTGCTTAACTACCAATTAATTAGCAACCATTCAAGCTTATGGTGGACCCTCCACTCCTCCCAAAAAGCTGCTTATGACCTGGTTTCAGAATTGTGATGGCCAGAAACTCCCTCCACCCTACAGTCACATGGTTGCATTTCAGGTGTTGACAATTGGCTCACTTTGCAACTTCACTGATTGCAGTGAACCACAGAAGTATGAAAATGCCCATAGAAATAATTAGATTGCCTTAATCGCAGAATTTACTCAAAATAATCCTGGCATTCATTTAACAATCAGCACAGACAAATCCTAAAATTAAATCGGTCACATAGTTGCCTCCACTTATGTCCATCATGATCTGTGGTAGAAATTCCTTGCTCCATTGTAGTTATAAGTTGAGGTTCACCTGTATCACTTCTTCTGCTGCTTCTTTTGTGAGATCCTGGTTTCTGATTACCCAATGGATTGATAAAACGCATTGACATTTTGTTCCCCTTTCAGAAAAGGTTGAGATCAGCAAGAAGATTGCCTGAAAGATGGCACCCAAAATGAGAAGTCTAAGGCACTGGTCATTTCAACCTGTAAGAGCACATCATTTCCAAGCCAGAGTGATTCATGAGGATCTATGTAGGAGAAAAATCCAGTCTTCCCTTATGTATATTTATGAGCAGCTGTGGCAATAGCCAATTCCCAACTGAAGAACAGGGGGATAGCTTGAAAGGTCTGCCTATTCATGATGAAAAATAAACAGCAAAGGCCAGCAGCCATCTAGAAGATTAGAAAATTAACATGTAAAAGCTACAATGGGTACAGAACCTCCCTCCAGGTATTCGGAAGGCTAGTGAAATACAATCCTAGTTATCTTCTGTAAATATTGCTATTTAAATGCAGACACTTCCTTTCCCTCTCTCAGGAAAACAACAAACACAAAGCAAAGCAAAAGGAGTGGAGAAGGATGAGAAAGGGATTCCAAAAGATTTAGGATGACTGGTGAATTAGCTTTTCTCAAATCAGTAGAACAACTTAATTATTTTTTTTGAACTATTGCAAATAGAGCACAAGGTGTAGGAGATACCATCTTAACATGTTTATAATGAAAATATTAAGCAGTATGAGGTATACTGGATTAGGGCAGTACATTATGATATCTTTGATGCCCTCTTGCTAGACAGAAATTATGTATTTTTTTACGTAAACAAATGTTTTTGTGACCAAAGAACCAAGGTGATGCTAGTTACTCTTCTCTGCTGCACCTCATCTTGGAAGGTACCCCATGCAGAGAAATGGATACAGCAACATACATTTGTGTTTTTAATGAAGCTGGGGAGACAACATCAAAGATGTTGTCTACGAAGCCATGTTTGATAGGCTCCAAATGAAACATGGCTATAGCAGCATCTGTTCCCATGAGTCCAGATTTTGCACGAAGAGAGAACTACCCCAGTCAAGCTCACAGTTCCTGCTTCATTTCCTTCAGATTACCGTGAGCTTGAGTCCTAGACAGACAGGCATCTCATTCTTAGACATTTCTTATTTGGCAACATAACTAAAATGTTTCATTCTTGCTTTCTTCTAATGTCTTTTTTCAATTTCCCAATCTACCCTTGGGATTGTCCAATGAGCTCCCATCCCTGTATTAATTTGCCTTGTCTCTCCTTGGCTTCTGAAATCACACAAGATATGATAGAAAATTGCTTTTTTTTCTCCTTGTCTCTTTCATAAAGTAAAGATTGCAAATTTATATGTGAATAACAGTATAACAGAGTTGGAAGGGACCCTGGAGGTTTTCTAGTCCACCCTCCCCCCTTCTCCCCCCCCCGCTCAAGTAAGAGGCCCTGTGCCATTTCAGACAAATCTCTTCTTCAAAACCTCCAGTGATGGAGCATCCATAACTTCTGGAGACAAGCCATTCCACGGGTGAATTGTTGTCACTGCTATTCTGTTATTCACTGTTATTCTGCTGTGTGGCTGCCAGATAGAACAGTTGCTGTCCATTTTTGCTACAGTTCCTTAGTTGGAGTAAGTCTCATGGAACAAAGGGGGTTTAGTTCTCAACAGATTAGGCTTAAATTCTCCAGAAGGCTGCAAAGACATCATTAGCAATGCAAACAATCATGAAAGATGGTTAGAAAGAACATTTCTAACCAAGGAAGTTTCTTTGGTTCGGTTCTGCCCATTTTTACCCAGTGCCATTTCTTCAGTGTTGGATCAATGGGTTGTGTTTGGTTTTTTTTGTCTAAACTGTCTTTCTGATGCCTATGGAAAAGCAATGGGCCAGTCCATGGCATAAATCTTGGCCTGTTTTTCTCAGGGCCAGAAAAAAAAGAAAGAACACACCAGTTCTATTAGTATAGATCTAAAGAGCAAAAATATATCACACTGTACAGCTTGTTAGTTCTTCATTAGGACAGTTTGCATCTGAATGAAGATTAGATAGTCCTGCAGCAACACAACAATCAGCCAAAGAAGGAGAAATCTGATGTTCAGTGGAGGAAACCAAGGAGCTGAAAGTCACAGGTCTTTTCAACTCCAGTGACTTTATTCTACCCAGCAAAGCAGGGACACTGAGAAGCAACATGAAATGTTTAAAAGCATGAATAAAGTCAGCTTCCTTGCCCATTTCTGTCATTCTGAATGCCCTTCTCCTCCTCCTCCCCTCTCCTCCTCCTCCTCCTCAAGATCTGATTGCACCATCCCCAGGAAAGGGGGAGCCCTTTGACTTCCCATATGTGTGTGGAGGAAGGTGGGCTTTCTGAGACAGGTACAATGAGCTGTTTTCTGGACCATTCCAGATCATTAAAATGTTGGCCCAAGCTTTTGAAAGTAGCTGTCCGTCTGCCTTCTTTTAGCTCTGTGTCCAGGTCTTCTGTTCTCTATGGAGCCACCAATCCTACTCTGGATCAGAACAGCAAGGCAGTGTCTTTATCTGAAACACTTTCAGGTGAGACTGAGAGGAGAAGAATCTCATTAGGCACTAACCTGGCCTTATTAATAAATTTCATGCTCACCAAAGCTCAGCTTGCCCAATTCTACCAGCACAGTTGGCCCCTCTATTAGCAATTCAGCAGAAGCAATTATCTAGCTGGCAAACTTTCATTTTTTGTGTCTCCCCAACCGCCTCAACAGCAACACGAAGAATACCAGTTCTTTCCCCATTGCAATCTTCTCTTTTCTGCTGCAAACATAAAACTGTTCATTTTATGTCGCTTTTAACTTATCCACTGATGTTGACTCAGACTGGAAAGTGTCAAGTAATGAGGGAATCAACTCAGATGAAAGGGCTCAAACAAAAGATGAATGGGAACCATGTGTCTTCAAAGACCTACCCAATGAAAGAGAAGAAAATCGTTTTCTGGCAGAGTAAGGTATGTAAAGAAGCCACAAATCGGGATCCATGGTTCTTCTGATGGCCCAGAAAAATGTGAAGCCATCACCATTGCCAAAGCAGAAATCCAGACAGTGGTTTCTCCATTTCTAGTTAGTTTAAGCTGCTTAACTTTAGTTTAAATTCCTGGGTCAAGAAGTTAGGTATTACAATTCATTCCTCTCTCATGAATGACCCATTCAAATCTTGTGAGTCTAGGGCATTAAAATCAGGTTAATCTAATCTACTTGTGTCTGTTTCAATATTATTCAAGGAGACTCTTTCCTGAATTAAAATGGGAAATTAATATTGGAACCCGATGACATTTAATATGTGTTAAGAATTATTTATGCTTTTCTATTCTACAGCTAATCTTCACAATTGTCCATAGATGTCCATCAAACCACCTTCTAGGCAGAGATGCATCTTCACTAGGGCACAATCCCATCCCATGAGTGAGACAATAAGCAGGATAGAAAGATTTACAATGAAGTATTAATACTGTCATGTGTGCATGTAGAGTGTATGTGTGTAAAGACATGTGTGTGAAGATGGTGGTCACAGACATGCAATTGAAGAAGAGCTTCAATGACATGGTTATGATTTGCCCTCTTGACTTTTTTTGTTTTTACTGTCTCCTGCCCATGGATGACCTATTCCCTCATTGGGAATAATATTCCCTAAAAATGGATTTCCATTTTTAGATGACTCAATTCCAGGGAATGAATATATATATTCTCTGATTAGCCTAGTTGGGACTAGATAGGAGCCTGAGTGGCGTAGGAGGCTAATGCCTCCTACTAAAGCAGCATTTAACATCCATCTGCCTGCAATTACTGCGAGTTCAGTTCTCACCAGGCTCAAGGTCAACTCAGCCTTCCATCCTTTCTAAGGTGGGTAAAATGAGGACCCAGTTTGTGGGGGCAATAAGCTGACTTTGTATAAAATATATAAAAGTATGAAGGCTATTGCTTAACACATTGTAAGCCGCCCTGAGTCTCCGGAGAAGGGCGGCATATAAAAATAAATAAATAAAAATAAAATAAATAAATAAATAATAAAATAGATAGGATTCTGCCACAAGCATCAATCAGCACAATAAAGTGAAGGAGTGAAGGGGCCAAATATCTAGGGAGAAATATACACACACACGGAGAGAGAGAGAGAGAGAGAGAGAGAGAGAGAGAGAGAGAGAGAGAGAGAGAGAGAGAGAGATATTTGAACACCAATTCTCTTTTCAATATTAATAATTATAGTAGTATTTAAACAGTATTTGATTATAAGAACATGATTTGCTTCTTATTATTTAAATGATGTTTGTTTCTTAATAAATAAATTAATAAATTGAGGTTAATTGTCATAAGGAAGTTAAAAATAGGAAAAATGGGGCACACACAGATGAATACAGAAAAAAGAATGATTTACAGGGCTGCATAGAGACCTTCATCCTAGCCTCATCCCAGCCTTGCTGTATAAATACTGAGGGCAGACAGGATAAATTTGTACCTCCCTGTTCCTTGCAGACATTAGTCCTGCTACAACACACAGTGTTGCCGGGTTTTGCTCAGCAACAATTAAAATCCATCAGATGATGACCTGTGCCTGAAACTTAATGAGTATTTAACTTTTTAGTTAAGAGTGTGTTGCATTGTGATAGATTTAGTTAGCCATATATTAAGTTTTATAGGGTTTCTGTGTTAATGTTTTTGCCCCTTTTAATAGGCTTTTAAAGATTTTTTTAAATATATTGTACACTTTATGTTTTAAAAATGTTAACTTTATATATTTTATATATTTTAGTTTTTTGGATTATTCATTGATTGTATTCCATCCTTCTTAAGCTGGTATATGATTTGATTTAAAGCTGTACAGCACTTGGGTTTCCAAAGGAGAAGCTACTCTGGGGTTGTGGATATTAGCATCTCTCAGCAATACTTTAAAGCAGCTACATCTTTCTTCAGAATAATGAGGCTGTTGTGCAATTTCAGGACTGATGTGTTTTTAAAGAACAAATTTTCTTTACACTCTAAAGCATTTTTTCACCAATCTAACTCTTGTTTATAATCTAGTAATATTAGTCCAAGCTGGGGTGACTGAATACTCAAAACAAAAATCCATGGCATTTTTGGAACGGAGAAAAGTCTGAGGTTACCGTTTATCAGAAATAAACGGAAATTCAAACTGATGCTCCTGGTAAGTCAGAGGTGACACAGAGATGAACAAGCTGAATTTTCCCAAACGGTTAAATTTCTCTGCAGAATTGCTGTGTGCAATGAGATTGGGCCTCCAAAGTAATTGTGTGGAGGAGACACACAATTGCTTCAAGATCAAAATGCTTACGATGAGCTTCCAAAACAGAATGAAATCAGAGAGGCCACCAAAGGAAAAAAAGTATTGCAATAAGATTGCACTATTTCAATGACTCACAATTGGGCTGGTAAGTATATATTCTGTTTATGACAAAGAGGTGAAATTCCCAGGTATTCTAAACCACTCTTTCATAGAATGAGTAGTTTACTGGAACTAACAAAAGGGAATGTGACCTTTCATTTAAACCTAAGTGGTACACAAAAATGTTCATGATTTGTTGATTTGAAAACAGCAATCGTTATGCAATTCAATGTTTCTGCAACTAAGAAAGACCAAGGAAGCTAACAGAGAGACTTGAAAAGAAAATGTTTCTCAAAAACCAGAACTGGTAAAGAATTTGATAAAATAGAAAAGAATAGCTCAGGGTGACACTGTGGGGTCTGTTGGTTAAGAGACTCCTTAATTTCACAACACATGGACAGATTTCACCATAGTTTCAACCAGGAAATTGTGAGCATCCTAGATCGAGCTAAATCCCAAGGGATTTAGCTAGGGAATGCCTGGAAGCCTGGCGCTTAGACAAATTGGCCATCAACCGGCACGTAGAGATAAACAACATCTACATACCACTCAAAAGAGACAATAAAAAAAAGACTAAAAGAAAACAAAAGGACCAAAAATCTCTTCACCAGCAATGAGCAGATATTAACATCAAGACCAACAATTAAGAAGTAAACAACCACCAAACACAGACCAACAAGCTAATAGCGAACAGCAACCTAATCAAGGAACCAACAGGAACACTCCCACCAACACTAACAGGGGAAGCTACTAGTATATAAAAATAAGAGCACACCCCACTCTCTACTAGCACTGATAATATTACCTAATTTGGTAATAAAATGTCTGCATGAAGCTGAAAAAGCATCAAGGACCCCAAAGTTCGAGAAGAATCGAATCTCTGTGAAATAGTTGGGAGACGTTTCAAAAGATAGTAATCGAAGATCAGCTATGATGTACACTGTGGGTCAGAATAGGTATAATGAAACACAAGATTGATGAGTGAAGAGAGTTCTTTGAGAAAAGAGACTTTTCTGTCTGAAAATAGAAACCCGGCTCAAATGAAGACAAGAGGAAAAGGGATCTTATACAGAAATGGAATGTAGAAAGAAGAGGACGGAGAAGAAGAAGATTTTAAAGTATTATTCAGGCAGTCAGAAGCAGGAAACTAGCTTTGAGGTAGATATTCTGCTTAAATGAGAAGAATGTTGCATTTCATGCTAAATGAGACCAGTGAGGAATTTTGTCCTTATTGCAGAGTTCTTCCCCCTTGGGGAAAAAAAATAAATCTTCCTGGCTGCTTTAGCTCATTAACAAAACAGACAAGCAAACAAGCAAAGAATAATCCATTACTCTGGATATCACTGGGGAAAAAAATTTCCAGCCGATTCTTTACAAGAGAAGAAATTTAAAATAGGTGCTTAATTTGAAGATGGATTCAAAAGTCATTGTAGTTGCCTGCCTTGTGGATGGAAAGAAAAGAATTGTTTGAAATGCTTTCCAGATGATGATGGTATCAGTTATTGCTGCAATCGGTTCCTATAATGAATTCATTAATGTTATTGTGGATTTCTCATTTGAACCTCTGCACAATGCAGCCCTGTTTGGAAAACTTTGGTTTATTTCTGCATAATTGTTTGTCCGCTAGATTGCTTTTAGATTAGCCAGACTTAAGGACTGTTGGGTCTCCCAATATTCAGGATTCCTGGTTTTGGTATCTTCATTGTTTTCACTGTTTTCCTTCCCTTCCCTTCTTCCCTTCCCTTCCCTTCCCTTCCCTTCCTCTCCTTTCATCTTCCCTTTCCTCTTTCCTTCCCTTCCCTTCCCATCCCTTCTGTTCCTTTTCTTTCCTTTCCTCTTTCCTTTCCTCTTTCCTCTTCCCTTCCTTCCCTTCCCTTCTTCCCTTCCCTTCCCTTCCTCTCCTTTCATCTTCCCTTTCCTCTTTCCTTCCCTTCCCTTCCCTTCTGTTCCTTTTCTTTCCTTTCCTCTTTCCTTTCCTCTTTCCTTTCCTCTTTCCTCTTCCCTTCCCTTCCCTTCCCTTCCTTCCCTTCCCTTCCCTTCTCTTCCTCTCCTTTCATCTTCCCTTTCCTCTTCCCTTCCCTTCCCTTCCCTTCCCTTCTGTTCCTTTTCTTTCCTTTCCTCTTTCCTTTCCTCTTTCCTCTTTCCTCTTTCCTCTTCCCTTCCCTTCCCTTCCCTTCCCTTCCTTCCCTTCCCTTCCCTTCCCTTCCCTTCCCTTCCCTTCCCTTCCCTTCCCTTTCCTTTCCTTTCCTTTTATCTTCCCTTTCCTCTTTCATTTCCTCTTTTACTGCTTCGGATATTGAGGGAGATAGAAAATTCTGGCTCTTGCTCTTCTGGCGGCCTCAACCATTGTTAACCAAAGTTGTTATAGTATGTAGCATTTTCCACCATTAAATCCATTTTTAACCATTTCACACTATTTTTTTTTATAAAGATCTTCCTCCCCACTCAATAATATGTGCAGAAAATGAGGTTGTTGGGTGATCTGCAGGTTCATCACATTTACATTGAAAAATGAGACTTCTGGAGTGATGCAGAAGAGATAAGCTTAAAATAATTCATATCATTGGGTAATAAGTCATACTTGGTCTATCCTTCATGCAAATTATGCCAAGCTATGCAATTTTCCTTCTCTTCTGCTAGACGGCTGACAAATCAATACAATGTAACAAGAAAATTGAATTAGAAATAAAATATAATTAGCTGCATGGAAATCACAATTCAATACATCTGATGGAGCAATAAAGCTGAAGGGAATATAAAATCAAATATCATCATTAGTTTGCAAATAGAGCTTTAAAAATTACTTCTGCGTAGTTCTTGAAAAGTTATATGAGACTTTTTATGAGACTCATAAAACTCCCATATGCTGTAAACTGCCCAGGTTTGCTTCAGAGCAAGACGGGTGGAAAATAAACTCAACACGTAAGTAAATTATATATTGGTTGGCCTATCACGAGGTCACAGACAAGGCAGCAAATTGCAATGGCTGACAGGCTAACATCATCCCCCACTGATAAGCAAGCTAGGAGGGAGGAAACAGTAGGAATTAAGCCTCCATCATCCAGCATGATGACAGCAAAAACAACACAGCTGATTACAAGTGGGAGACGGCTGGAAGGGCCTATTACACGCGCAAGGGCCAAATTGATTAATGGCATATAAAGGCAGAGATCTTTGTAATGGTAGTTTAATACTCTGACGATGTCAGCAGATGGCTGACGAACGTTTAGTTAAATAAAATTTTAATTATTTTAAAATTTTAAGTTCCGGAGCTCCCAGGATGTCTGCTTCTTTCTTTACATACATACATACATACTTGTTTTCTGAGGTTTTCGTGGGTATTTGTATGTAGTTCTTTGGTTATTCAGGTTTTGTCCCGCGCAAAATTGGAAGTACCTTGCTCCTAGAAGCACAAGGCCGAAGACACCAGCCTGAAGATAACGAATGAGACTTCGTTGAAATGTCGCCAAGGTACTTCCAATTTTACGCGGGACAAAACCCGAATAACCAAAGACCTACATGTGTGTGTGTGTGTGTGTGTGTGTGTGTGTGTCTTCCAAACACTTTATTCCATAGGTTCCAGCAAAATTTTCATTCTTTGACACATTATAATCACACCCAACTATAATAGCCATGTTCTCAAAGCCAAGATCACACCTTCTGTGGGCCCACAGAATTTTAAGTATTATGAAATAATCTCATGTGGTTTGTTATTAATTCTTTTCTAGTATCTTCTTTGTAGGCATCTTAAGAGTGTGTAAGCTATTTCAGAAGGGGGTTTTTTTGGGGGGGGGGGGTTTAAATTAAAATGTATTCTCCCTGTTAATGCTTATCTCTTTCCATAATGCAAAAGGGGACACAGATTTGCTATCTGGATTATAGGAAGGCAGTTATAATGTTGAGAATATCTCTCAGTTAGCTTTCACTGCTGATAAAAGTGTTCCCATTAAAAGGAACTCACTTCCTAGGAATATCAAAGCAAGGTCAAGGTGGAGGAAACCAAGTAGCAGATTGCTAATTAACATTTTTATTATCTTGGGCAGAAGCAAGAGAGGGCTACATATAATTGCTTGTATAAGGCAAAACCATAATAGAAAAAAAATTCACATTTGTTGTCTCCTGTCCTTATAGCACACCTTGGTTTTACCTTTACTAATTTTCCTAATAAGAAGCTTCTCTGTTAAGTAACAATAATGGCAGTGCTTATAAGAGTCTAGTAGCGGAGCAAATAAATTGAAACACCATTATCACATACATTTGGCTGTAAATACCTGTGAATTATCTCTGCGATGCTGTTTTGGCGGTTAGATGCCATTCACTGACAAAAGTTGGTGAACTTACAGTTTTGATGGTGGAAAGGGTGAACGGGGCTCCTCAACTGAAACTTCTAATGTTTTTGTGTGATACCTAGCAATTATAAGCAAGAGTCTGGAATGTTTAAATCTCACTTTTCCAGAAATGGGTGACTGCCCTAATATGTCGGAAGTTGCCTTTTTCAAACTTTTATTCCAAGTGTGCCTTTTTAAAGCCTCCAATGTGTTGTTTCAGGCTCTTTGCTCTGGAATAATGGAGAGCAGCTTTTGATCTTCTTCTGAGTGACATCCCTTCGTGGGTTTATTTCAAGGGTGATTCCCACTCAGCCTTCTCTTCATCAAACTAAAAATGCCCAACTCCTCCATCTTCTATTCCAGCCCTCTGGTCAACTTAGTGGCCTTCCTTCTATGAATCAATTGTCATTTGTCTGAATTCTTCTTAAAGAAAAGTCTAACCGTTTCATAAACAAGTGGAAAACTGACTTCCTACAATTTGGAAATTATGCTCCCAAATGCAGCATAAAATGGAACTGACATTTTTTTTTGCCAGCCATTTTGTTCAGCACTATTTACTTTAATCCATTTCTTTTCTTCTTTTCTTTTCTTTTTTCTTCTTTTCTTTTCTTCTTTTCTCTCTTTCCTTCCTCTCCCCTCCCCTCCCCCTCTTTCTTTCTTTCTTTCTTTCTTTCTTTCTTTCTTTCTTTCTTTCTTTCTTTCTTTCTTTCTTTCTTTCTTTCTTTTTACACACACATGTAAACATGCAGTTTACCTGCCTATCAGAAATGTTCATTTGCTAGAGAAAATGGTTTGTTTGCAAACCATCTGAGTTTCATTCCAAAGGGGGAACAGAAGTGCAATCTGTTCCTGGTTTGTCTGCACAGTTAAAGAAATTAACTCAGCCTGGATTTTCTTAAATGAAGGTTACTCAAATCAGTGACGTAGATGTGCAATATCTTTGACTAAACATATATTCTAATTGGTTGCCATAACAACTATAACATATATGAAATACAACATTTATAATATCAAGGAGGATAATGACAAACTCATCTCTGAGCCTACAGTTATTTATTTCACCATACAAAGTTGGTATCTCAAAGTAATCATCTAATTTCAATCTAACTCATTTAAGGACAATCAGTGAAAAACCGGAAGCCTAACTTTGTTTTACAGGGTTACTTTCAAAAAAGTAATTTTCTTGCAGTCTAAACAGCTTTGTTACCTGATGAGAACTCAAGGACTGCTCTCACACAACAATAAACAGTTTTCAAATAAAATCACCTCCTTTGAAACATGCAATTAGAATAAAACTCAGGATGTTTCAAGGATTTCTGTCCTTGGAAGAAAATTCTTGGGGCCTGAATGCTTTGATTCCAAGTCAGAATATTGGAAGCGGCCCATTTCAAGGTCATCCTTGTTTCATTTCAAGGCGGCTTTCCAACATAGCATTTCCTGAAATTCTGACACAGTTTTGTTCCAAATGTTGACCTTTGTCAAAGCACATTATTGCAACATGGGGACATTTCTTTAGAAATCAGAATACTTGAAATAGTCGTTTTGACTTTAAAACATCAGCGTAGCCTAATGGTGAATGCAGTTAATCATAAGATCAGGTTTCTTCTAAATTTGCTGTTTCAGAAGAGAGAGAAAAAAGAATATAGGTTTCTTTAAAAAAATAACATATTTGTTCCGATAATATTCATGCTTTAAATCATCTTATTTTTTTAAAAAAAATGCTGTTGTTCATCCTTTTTTTACAGAATAGCTGATCTGTGCAAACAACAGAATTATGTTCAATTTATCTGCAAAGAATTCAAAACCTGGATTAAAAAGATCACTCGGCTATGTTTATTAAGGGGGTGAAAAATCCACAAAAAGTTGCAATGAAAATTTAGGAAGAATTTAACTAACAGTTTAAAAGATCTGGGTTATAGAAAAGTTATTTAAAAAGTTAATCAGGAATATAAATTATGGCATAACCATTATTGGCTAATAACTTTAATAATCTGACCTGGCTAATGAGTGGAAATAGACAAGCACATATCCACATACACATTATTCCAAAGGTGCTTTTTCAAGAGGCAACTGGAGTTTCTGTTTTTTTCTTTGAAGTCATTTTGCTTCTCATCCAAGAAGCTTCTTCAGCTCTGACTGGGTAGTGGTGGATGGAAGGATTTATATTCCTTGCAGACAGCTGGTTATTTGCATTTGTCCCTGAGGACACAGATAAACCTCCTTTTAGAGAGTCACTGAGGCCACTTGGAGGTTTGTCTATGTCCTCAGAGTCACCTGAATAGTGTAAATGGACGTGGAGCCTTCTTGGAACTGTTGAAAGAACTGTGTTGTAGACTGGAGATAGGTGATGTCATATCCTTCCCTCTCTGTTGAGAGAGGGCTGTTCAATTTTGACATAGATGGCCTCTTTGACCCCTCTTTCAAACCAGAGATTCTCTCTGTCCAAAATATGGACTTTCTTGTCTTCAAAAGAGTGGCCTGTGTCTTTGGAATGCAGATGGACTGCTGAATCTAGCCTGATGGGTTTATTCTCCCATGTTGTGCCATGCACTTATGAAGTGGTTGTTTTGTTTTCCCAGTGTACAAATCTGCAAATCTTTCCATTCCCCACCATCCTGTCAGAGCTGAAGAAGTTTCTTGGATGAGAAGCGAAATGTCTTCAAAGAAAAATCAGAAACTCTAGTTGCCTCTTGAAAAAGTACCTTTGGGACATCCATGACCTGGATGATGGAGAATCTCCATAGACATGCACACATTAGCACAGCTAAGGAGCTTCTTAGATGAAGACATTGTTTCTGCATTAAAATAAATAAAAATCCAATCGGTGTAGCACCCAGATGATTTTGGATCATCTCAGAAAATGTTTGTAGATTCAGACCAACTCAATACAGGCAGTCCTCAGTTTACAGCCACAATTAGAAACAGAATTTCTATTGCCAAGCAACATAGTTGTTCAGTGGCCATACCCAATGTTGCAACCTTTTTTTATTTTTTTGCTAGAGTGGCTAAGTGAATCATTGTAGTTGTTAAATTGCTAAGTTGTTAGATCCTTAAGTTGACTATTAACTTTGTTTATTGAAAGCTGGCTGGGAAGGTAGAAAAGGGTGATCACGTGATGCTGGGACCCTTGCCATTTGCACATGGCCATAGGGATATTGTGACAGTCATACATGTGAGAACTGTTTGTAAGTTTATCAGTGCTGTTGTAAGTTTAACCAGTCACTAAATGAGAGAGAGAGAGAGAGAGAGAGAGAGAGAGAGAGAGAGAGAGAGAGAGAGAGAGAGAGAGAGAGGGAGGGAGGGAGGGAGGGAGGGAGGGAGGGAGAGAAAGAGAGAGAGAGAGAGAAAGAAAAAAAGATGAGAGAGAGAGAGAGAAAGATGAAAAAATAGAAAAACAGAGAGAGAGAGAGGGAGGGAGGGAGGGAGGGACAGAGAGAGAGACCAGTTCCACATTGTTAGAATGACAAACAACATTGATATGTTATCAGATCACTGGAAGCTAAGCTCAGCTTGGAGGAAACTTATTAATATATAATGTAGAGATGAATCTTGGCAGCAAAAATTAACTCGAACTGAAATAATTCCAAGGACTGTGTATTCTAATGGGAAACGTCTGTTGCATATAATAAGCAATTCTGTTACATTTCACACTGCAGTCTTTATTTGGAATTCTTCACATGAAGACTGTAAGAGAGGAGACACACGGCACAAAAGTGCTGAAGGCATCAGATGGAGTACAATAAAAAAATATGCAGGCTTGGGAGTGTTGCTCTATGACACACTTTGCCTACTCAGAAGGTTCGATCCAATTAAACAAGGATGCCTGCATTTCTCATTTCTGCTTAGTTCCATAAGTGAGTTTTCCTTCTTTTCTTTTTTCTTTTTTATTATTTGATTGATATGCCGCCCTTCTCCAGAGACTCAGGGCAGCTTACAATGCTTTAAGCAATAGCCTTCATACTTTTGTATATTTATAGAAAGTCAGCTTATTGCCCCCACAAACTGGGTCCTCATTTCACCTACCTTAGAAAGGATGGAAGGCTGAGTCAACCTTGAGCCTTGGCGAGATTTGACCTTACTTTAATTGCAGACAGCTGGTGTTAATCACAATGCTATCAGTCTGCTGAGCCACCAGGCCCTTGCCTGGTTTGATCCCATGAATAAACACATGTGTATGAATTGGGCCCTGGGAACTGAACTAAACCGTGATTCTGGTCTGTGCGGACTGGTCCCAGTCAGTAGCTACATCCATTTCTCACAAAGAAAATGTCATGTTTTACCTATTTAATTATACATATGATAACAGCAGCATGAATATTATACGTGCAACATTGGAAGAGTAGTGATATATCAACACCAGATAAAGTAATCAATAAAATTATGGAATGTGCGGAATTAGATAGACTCACAAAGGAATTACAAAATAGAGAAGAACATGACTTTTACTTAGTATGGGAAAAGTGGTATAGTTGGTTGAAAGATAGGAAAGAGATGAAGCAATAGGAAGTAAACAAAATGACCAAATATAGTATGATGGAAACAAAGAACAGACATAGGTCAACAAAGATCAATATCAGATAGACAAAAGGGAATGACCAAATAAGGAAGAGTCAAAATACAAAGAGAAATGTATATTATAGTTGCGACAAACTGGACATGTATTGAAATGGATGTTTATATGTTTTTATGTTTTGTACGTTTCATTGTTCTGTTTAGTTTGTACTTATAAATAAAAATTGGAGGGAAAAAAAAAGAAAATGTCATGTTTTACTTTGTCTACCCATTGTGGAGTTGAGGAGGCCCACTAACAATTTCTGAGAACATTTACTAAAGGGGATTAAGGATCTGCTGGATAATGCTTTGCCCTTTGGCATCTGCATCTAGTGTTGATGACCCTCAAATGACAAACCAGGATGTCATCTTGCAAGTTTTCAGACTTACGTCATGATATTGCGAGCAAGTTCATAAGGGACAGAGTTTCACTGGGGTGTTGCAACAGACAACACAAGGATATTTTTAGCATTTTTCTTTTTACAAAGAACAGGGCAATATTCTTCACCACATGGGACTGGAATGATGTTATACTTATTTATGTATTAATCTCATAGATAAAGCTGTTCAGATCAAAATGAATCTAACTTTATTGGAATTTATGTATCTGTTTCATCTGTATCCTTCCTTTACTATTTTCATGTGGACAGACTCAATCCTAATGTCAACTGGGAAGCTGTGAGCATTTTAGATGAAGCCAAGTCCAAAAATGCCAGAAAATTCCCAGAAGCCTGGCACTTAGATAAATTGGCTATCAATGGACACAAAGAGACAAACAACATCTACATACCACTCAAAAGAGACACTCAAACAGCTAAAAAGAAAAAAAGACCTAAACACCTCCTTGCCAACAATCAACACTCTCATGAGCAGAGATTAACACCAAGATTAACACTAGAATATTAACAAAGATGATTAGGGGGCTGGAGGCTAAAACATATGAAGAATGGTTACAGCAACTGGGCATGGCTACTCTAGGGAAGAGAAGGACCAGGGGAGACATGATAGCATCTTCTAATACTTGAGGGGCTGCCACAGAGAGAAAGGGATTAAGCTATTTTCCAAAACACCTGAAGGCCAGACAAGGAATAATGGATGGAAACTGACCAAGGAGAGATTCAACCTAGAAATGAGGAGGAACATTCTGACAGTGAGAACAATCAACCCATGGAACAGAAGTTGCCTTCGGAAGTTGTGGGAGCTTCATCACTTGAGGCTTTCAAGAAGAGACTGGACTGCCATCTGTCAGAAATGGTGTAGGGTCTCCTGCTTGAGGGGTTGGACTAGATGTCGGCAGGCTGAACTGCTTATCTGTCAAAGCCATGGTCAGTCACCTGAAGTTCACCCAGGAGGGGGAGCGAGAGGAAGGGAAAGTGAAGATTGTGGTGGGTGGCTGCTGAGGAGGGGTGCTTGTGTGTGTGGGAGGTGAGTGACAGTGCCCTCGTCACAGGGGAAGAGGCGATCAATTACTGGTTCATAATTAACAAGAGTTGATAGAGGGACCAATTCCCTGGGCTACCAAAGCGCCCCCTCCCACTTTTTTCTCCCTGCCACTCTGTCCTATGCTCATAGCCACTTCTTCCTCTCTCCTGCCGCTGCCCCCCCCCCCAGAATACAGGATCAGCCTGGCACACTTGATCCGGGGCTGAGGTAGGGAAAGGCAGGGCATGGCATGGAACTTGGGGGAGTGCGTGTGCGCAGCCTTCCTTTTCCTTGCCATATAAACTTGGAGGCCAACCAGAAGGAGCCCCCTTTAGTCATTCTAAAGGTCTTTTAAAGCCCCTCTCTCTGTGTCTGTGTGTCTTTGCTCCCGGTCTTCCACAGCAGCCCATGCCCGAAGTCCACACACACAAGCCACACACACAGCGGTACTGGTGAGGTTTTTAGTGAGCAGTGCAGGAATCCAGACTTGCCTTCACAGGTACAAAAGCTTCCTCCAAATGGAAAAACGCCAGAAGCAAGCAAGTACTTCTTTTTGCACCTGCTCCTGGCATTTTTCCACTTGGAAGATGGAGAGGAGGAAGAAGAAGAAGACGAGGGCGACAATCCTGGACGCGTGAAGCAAGGCGTGAAAATCCACAGCAGGAAGCTCGGGGTGAGTGAAAAGGAGGAGCAGCCAAATGCTTAGTTTCTCCAGAACCGGTAGAAAAAAAATGCTTAAAAAGTAAAAAAAAAAAACATCCAGAAAAACCAACCATCACGCATTGCTCAGCTGATCATCGGAACTTTTTTTTTACTTTTAAAGCATTTTTTTTACCAGCAGTTCTCCAGAAGTAAAAACAGGAAGTAACAATGGCCGGGCGGGTGGGCAGAGCCTCACACCGCCATCACTACCGGTTCTCCGAACCACCTACCACGATCGCTACCAGATCCCCCGATCCTGTCTGAACCGGGAGCATTTCAACCCTGATATAGTTATTTCATAAAGGTTTTTTTTTTAAATCGATCTTCTGTAAAATCTTTTGAGGAAAAGCCTACCAATCTTGTGGTAAATAGCAGCAATCTCATATGGCATCCATCCCTATTTAGAAGGACGGCTCTCTGCAGGAACCAAAAATAAGCTCCTAATTAGATCTCAAACCTGCAATGGGGAAAAATAAATAAATAAAAGGTGCTGTTTTAATTAACTTTTTAGCTTGCACCAATTCAAACCGTGCCCAGTGCAATAAGACAAAAGGCTATAATGCTGCATTCATAAGGTCATCTGCTGCTCAGAATACTTTAGTTCTGTTCTAATCTTCAATTATCATAAAGCCAGAGAGGTTACAGTCAATATATTGGCAGAGGCATGTTACAGAATATGAAATCACTTTGGGCATAAAAAATAAAAATGAATAAATGAAATGAAATGAAATTCTAAACCTGATCTCTCAGGGCTATACCACCATCCTATTTTATGTATCATTTCCCCCTCAACCAGGTTAATAATGTCATTATAGGGAAAAGCTTGCTTTCCTTAAATCAGACGTGTTTACGTTGGAACTAAATAATAATACTGAATGTTAGTTTGATGGAGGATGTTTTATGATGAGAAGTGTGTGTATTGCACAGGCACCCAAGAGTTTATGTTGTACTCTGAGACAAGGAGTATATGGTGAGAGCTGTCTATCAATGAGGCCCTGGCTACTCGATGAGGTCTATCATACAAGGGTGGTGAAGAAATGGAGATTCCTGGTCTCCTTTGTCCTGTTGCTAATGGAGTACTTCTACTTTTCAAAAGTACAAGTTTCTGACAGAAGACAATATTTCTAGCTCAGGGATGAGCTGTGGGATCTTTGGTGGTCTCTGGGCTGGGTGATTTTCTTGACATTTCATGACCAAAGTAGGTAACATCATCAGTGCTAGAAAGAAAGGGGGCGGGTTTCTGGTTGGCGCCGCAGCGATTTGGACGTGGAAATAGCGGGGCTTTTCGGAGCCCCGTGAAAATCCCGTCCGCCAAGCCCCCGCCGGTAGGTCTGCAGACCTCCCTTGTCCTGTAGGGACAGGGGGATAAAGAGGGACCTCCTCGGACGGCCAAGAGGAACGCGCAGGTTCCTCGAGGCCAGAGGATAACCTTCTACGCCGGTGGCGGTGGGAGAGGCAGCCATGGGACAAGTGAAGTGCAGGAGGAGAGGCAGGAGCAAGCTGTTTGAATGCTGGGTGAGTAGGACCAGCCCAGGCGGGAACAGCTTTCAAATATTTGGGACTAATAATGCCCTGGCCCTAACAGCGGCTAAGAATTATTTGGGCGAAAGATTTAAAATAATTAACAAGGAGAAGAGAAGACCCTTTAAAGGACGATAATACCTACTATCTGCTTTTGGAATTAAATGTTTTTCTAGATGGATTTTTGGTTATTAAGGAGAATGGATCAGCTGTAAAGAGAAAGAAGGAGAAGAGGAAACAATGTCTTTTTCAAAAAGCTGCGAGAATAATAAGCGGAGAGAGTTTAAGATGGATGCTTGTTAACAGAAGTGAAAGTGGAAACTGCAAATTGTGTATTCCTTCCTGTTTGAAGAAGAAACTTTGTCTCTTATTTCTCGAACTGGAGTATATTGAGGAAAAACTAAGGAGGTTTGATTTTGGATGTATTTAATTTGTTTTTGAACTACTTATGGACAGTTGGGAAGAAGAAGCTATTTGAAACAGTTAAAACTGCTGATTAATGGTGTTGTAATGAAGAAGAAGGGCGTACCCCTATAAGAGGACATAATGATACCATATATGGAATACAAAAGAACTAAATCTGTTAGTCTTTATAACTTTATGGATATTGGAACTGGAAAAAAAGAGAAGAAAAGAGAAGAAAGAGTTTGGACAGAATGAGAAAAACACCATAGTTTGATTAAAATGGATGTAAATGCTTTTTATGTAATTGATTCCTAAACAATGTAAGGAGGAGAGTTTCTTTCTCTTCTCTCCCTTTCCTTTTTACTTTTTTTATGTTGTTTTTTTGCTCTGTATTATTTTTTCTATCTCATTCCTTTCTTTTTGCTTTTTCCTTTTCCCTTTTTCTTACTTTTGAATCTTTCCCTTTGATATTTTTTGTCATACTTCTTTTTTCCTCTCCCTTTCTCTTTCTTAAGTTTATCCTTCTTTATTATTATTGAAAGAAGTATTTTTTTAAAAAGGGGGGGAAATGGGAATATAGAAAAAACTACAAGAAATATGAAGATTATGAATGAATTTCTGAGTATTAATAAGAATTGCTGATAGATTTAATAATAACAGAAAAGTGTTCTTTTGTTTTTTTATAGAAAGGAAATGTGGATATCTGAATATTGCTAAGAACTATTTATAGATGATGATCTCTAAAGCGAGGAATATTATTATAGAAAAAATGTGGATACTTTGAAAGAAATTTCTTTAAAAAAACCAATTTTTTTTTTATTAATAAGCATGGTTTAAAAGCTATAAGAAATATGAAGATTATGAATGAATCTTTGATTACCAATAAGAATTACTGATAGATTTAACAATCACAGAAAACTGTCTCTTTAAAATGGTTAAAAATATTGTTCTTTATAGAAAATAAGAAAATGTAAATGAAGCTTTGAATATTGTTAAGAACTACTTATACACACTCATTTTTAAAGTGAGAAAAGTTATTAATAGAAAAAATGTGAATACTTTGAAAGAATTCTCTAAAAATATTAATAAGTGTTTTAATGGTTATAGAAAATGGATTTGAAAGTTGTTTAAAATGTTGTTTTTCTATAGCAAACAAGAGAATGGGAATAAATTCTTGAATAACAATAAGATTTGTTTATAGATTCTATAACTATGGTGAATTGGCCTATAAATGGTTTAAAATGTTGTTTTATAGAGAAAAGTGAGAAACAAATAGGAAATGGGAGAACTAACAATTCGGGAGAGAGTAGGAGAGAAGATATATTTCAAAACGTATTACTATTTTAAATTGCTAAAAAAGTATGATTTTGGGAATTAGATGATTAAAATTAAACTGTGAATTTGTTAAATATAAGGTTAGAAGTGGAGGAAAGCATCCCTGGAGAGCAGCTGACTAGGCTGTGAACCAGCTAAAAATAAACCTAGGAGGAGTGGAAGAGGCAACGCTGGAGAGCAGTTAGAGCCAAACTGTGAACCAGTTAAATATAAGGTAAGGAGTGGAGGAAAGCATCCCTGGAAAACAGCTAATTAAGCTGTGAACCAGCCAAAAATAAACTTAGGAGGAGAGGAAGAGACATACTGGGGAGCAGTTAAAGCTACACTGTGAACCAGCGAAATATAGGTTAGGAGTGGAGGGAAGCATCCCTGGTAAAACAGCTGAAAAGCTGTTATCCAGCTAAAAATAAATCTAGGAGGAGTGAAGGAGAAAATGTTGGAAGCAGTTAAAACTAACTGTGATCCAGCCAATAAATAAGGTTAGGAGTGGAGGAAAGCATCCCTGGAAACCAGCTAACCAAGCTGCAATCCAGCTAAAAATAAACCTAGGAGGAATGAAGGAGATACTTTTGAAGAATGGATATTGACTTTAAAATGTCTTTCAGAGAGGAATGAAATATTTTATATTGGTTATTGACTTGATTTGGGTCTTTGAAGTACAGAAAATATATGAAATACTGATTGTTAAAATGATAAATGAATACTATAAAGTGCTGTTTGGATTTGAAGTTTAAAAAAATTTTCCAAAAAAAAAGAAAGAAAGAAAGAAAGAAAGAAAGAAAGAAAGAAAGAAAGAAAGAAAGAAAGGGGGCTAGCACTGAGGATGTTACCTATTTTGAAACATCTGCAAGAAAGCAACAAGTTCTGAGAGCACCAAGGACTTCACAGTACCGGTTTCCTTTTGATAACAGATATAGCCTCTCTGGAACCCTCCTTCAGAAAAACCCTTCCAAGGGAGATGGGTGGTTAAGAAACATGAATAAAATAAAAAGAAAGAATTGAGTTCCAACTCCATCTCTAGGTTAGTAATACAAGCTCCACCCTTCTCTCTCTCTCTTCACTCTTTTCTTTAGTTTAGTTTCCACTATGTTAGAATACAGTTAGTCCTTGATATAGAGAAACTGTCGTGAAGGCTTTTATGCAAGACACCATGGCTTAATGATGTCCACCCCCATTCTCCCTGATGCAACCGTTAAACAGTTGTGCCAGTCATTAAGTGGAGCAGAGAGTGCCCTGGGGTTGTAAGTTTGCTGTCCATCTGAAGAACTTCTATTCACTTCCTGTTTGCTGCTGGCCGCCGCCAGACGTTCCTTTGGGATCGTCAGCTTCCACTGCCTGTCAGAGCCGCCTTCACAACGGAACGGCGGCTCGAAAAAACTCCGTTCCCATGAGGAAACGGAGATAGAGCCGGCAGGGGTGGGTAGAACTCTCTGCAGAGTCCCAAAAGTTTTTCTTTTACTTTTGGGATGGAGCGGATGAGATGCCCCATATCCCCAGCCGCTGCTCCGGGCTTTGGGAGACCTCTGCTAATGCAGAGCCAGGCGTCAAAAGCAAGCCTGCGAATTTGACAGATTACTCAAAGAAAATGTGAGCTGGACCTGTAATACTGAAGCGCAAGTATTTTACTTATCTTTTAAAAATTACTTAAGAGAATAGAGGAAGAGAAAGAGGAAAAAAGTTTCTTTTTAAAATGGCGTCTGCCGCGGCTGGAGAAGAGTTTGAGAGGGAAAGTTCTTCCGTTTTTTATTATTACAATGTAGCGGAATAAATACCACTGGCTACATTTGTAGACAAAACTCCGCTCCTGTTTTTGTTTTTCTCTTTTTTCCCTGGAGGCTTGAGTGTTGCTGGCTGGAAGTCTTTTGTCTTGTTTTTTTTTTTTTTCTTCTTCTAACAAAGCCTGCTTAGGCGGAAACATGGCACTGAGGCTTGTGAAGTCAGACAAACAAATAGGTGGGGGGGATTCCCCCACTAAGAATTTAAAGGAACAAGTTTTAACTCTTCAGTCCCAGAAACCTGATTTTAATATAATAGAATTTCTCTTAGAGGAGATTGAAAGAAGGGATGAGATTGTGAATCAGCAACTTGAAAAATTTAAGCAGGAAACTAAGGAATTGGTGAAATCCAAGTTTGACTTTTTGCAGCAAAAAATTTTAAAATTGACAGAATTCATGATTCGGTTGGATACAAATACTAATTTACTAGAGTCAAAAATGGATGAAATTCAAGATAAATTGGACAATAGAATTCAAAAAATTGAAAATGATTTGTTAAATATTCAGGATTATAGTTCAGAAGAAAAATTTAAAATGGATGCTGACCAAAAGTCTGGTAATGTAGAATATCTGGAACAGAGGATTCAAAAAGAGGTTCTAAAGATACAATATAATTTCACAGAATATGCAATAAGACTTGGAAAATAACAGAGATGACTTAAGGAAAATATCTTCTGAATTTCTAGCTGGGATCTTAAAGATTCAACCTGAGGAAGTGTTTTGTAGGATTGACAGAGCTTATCGAATAAACTCCTGGACTGCCAAGCAAAGGCAATTGCCTAGAGATGTGGTAATCTATTTTTCAGATAAAGAAATTAGGAATAAAATTGTGCAAAATTCCTTCAATTCTAATTTGCAATTGTATGGAAGAAAGATTTGGATTTACAAGGAACTCCCACCTAAGATATTAATGGAAAGGAAGAAATTTGGCTTTCTGGTGTCTGAGTTAAAAAGGAGAAATATTCAATTCCGGTGGGACGTCCCAGTTGGTATTATATTGAGATATCAAGGAGAAAGATACCAGTTAAATACTGTTGAAAGGGCGGAAGAATTTTATCAAAATAGGTTGAAAATGAATTTAACGTCTTCAGATATAATACAGGATAAGCAGAAGGAGCTGGAACTAAAGACAGAGACTGTACCAGATAAATTGCCTTTGGATTTATCGGATACCCCAGCTGGATTATCTACAAATTTGAGAGAAGTGCCATCTGATTTTAATGTGATGACTTATCAAGGCAAGGACAAGCATGGAAACCAATTAGAGGATATACAAGGGATAAAAAAGAAATGCGAGACACAAAAAATTAGGATGGAGGTCAAACCCACAAAAAGAAAACAAAAAAAGAAATAGGTTGTACAAAAATAGAAATTTCTAACCCAAGCAACAGTGAAGCCAGTGATTTTAAAATATGAATGATTATGTGAAAACATAGAGGAGGCGACATATTGGTCAATATCATCCTGAGGATAGTGGCAGATCTCTGCATTGCCGTAATTTTGGGACATGGAAAGAGCCTCAAATTGATGGTTTTAAATTATCTACTTTGAAACTTCTTTTTGTGTTGATAAATATATTATAATTATCTTGAATTATAAGGCAAGAGAATCACATTGGGACATGCAGAAGATCGGGTTGTTACCCAATACGATGATGGAAATTAATAATCCTGATGAAACCCACAATTATTATTATATGGAATACAATTATAATGTCACTCGGGTGGTTGTTTTTACTTTTATATATATAAGAAGATGTTTACTACTGATGGGGGCAGATATGATTGGAGATCTTGAATAAACTGTTGCATCCGCAAGCTATGTCACCCTATTATGGATGTTGGTTTTAACAATCCAGTGGAAAGACTTCAAGAAGATATTATATGGACTATAAATTTAAAGTTATTGTCTTTTCTTTTTTTATTTAGATATAATGGAATATATATATATATATATTTTTAAGTAGTGTGGGCAGTGAATTAAAGATATCAAGAATTGTTGTGTATGGTAAATTTGTAAGACAGTGGGTGAATAAGCTAGCTACAGACTGATTAGTTTAAGAAAAGGGATTTTTAAGTGATACATTTAGGGGAGTGGAGGAAATGGATAGAGTGGAATAAATGTTAAATTAGATTTTATGGGGAGCCCGCTTTGAAATGTTATTAAAGTAGGACTTATTGTATAGTTTTAAAGTGGAAGGTGGTTTTGAATTGTTGCAATAATGCATAGATATAAAACACTATTATGCTAAATTAGAGTTATTTTATAATAGTTATAGTATAATGTGTTTGTTTTTTTTTGTTTTTTTTTTTCTCTTCTTCTTTTCTGAAATGTATGGATAAAGGGGGATTTATAATACTTTTAGTAAGTAAAGGTCAGTATTTTGAGGAGGGAGTAAGTAATCTGTTATGAATTAGGGTTTTTTTTTGTTACGAAGAAGTCACAGGGGGGGAAGGGTGGGGAGGGGGGGTTAGGGAGGGGGGGAGGGGGGGGAAAAAGGGGGAAAAATTTGTATTTGAAAACCTTTTCAATGAAGAACTTCTATTCTACCATTGAGACAAACAGGATTTCATAACACTTAACCCTGGCCGAAATTCTTTTGCTCTTTCCATTTTTGCTGCTGCCCTACATTCACACAATTCCAGATTCATATTTTATAATATGCGAGACTTAGCTCTCTAACTTGACCCTTCCTCAGTGGCAACAAAATATTTGGTATTTTGAAGATCTTTCTACAATTAGAGTGGATTACAAAACCCACCTCATGAATATTTCACCTACAAATGATAAAAAATTTAAAGATGTCAATACAGGCCTGTTCTTCCTTAAGGAATATCTTGAGGACCTAGTTTTCGCTCAAGGTTTCATCCTGGTGACATTCTGATTTTCCACAGGGAGGGACTCACCAGCCTCACACTCGCTGCCAGAGAGCATTCAAGTGTGAATTCAATATCAGCATGACCTGAATTTTGAATTTGCAGAGCCAGGGAGCCAAGAAAATAATCCAGCTAAGATTATTTTTCTTTGCTTTTTTTTTTTCATTTCTCCCCCAAACACCGTTTCTAGGCCACCCCCACCCCAGAGGATTCAGAGCAATGAATGATGAATGTAAAATTAACACCATAAATCATACAGACAGACCCATTTGCTCTCACAATCATTCTGGGCTGGATGCAGGTTGAAATAGGATGCTTCTTACTTGCCAAAAGGGTGTTTCTGTTGGTGATAAACCTCAAACACATTGAGACAATTAGAGTCCCTTTTTTTGTCTGTCCCAATAATATGACCTAACTTTTCCCATTCATGTTGCCAGAGACCAAGCGATGCTCAGGAAGCACCCTGATTTTAATGAGCACTAATCACAATTTGCCTTGGAGCAAAAAGACTTCAAAGGCATCCATTGAAGAAAAGTGTAGATTTCATGGCAACCCTTCTATGGTCTCCTTTGCAATGTGGATTCAGCTCTCCCTCAATGATGATTTACGGTGCTCACATACAAATAAAAATAAATTAAAATCATTTGCAAACTCTGGGAAAGGGAGGGAGGGAGGGAGGGAGGGAGGGAAGGAAGGAAGGAAGGAAGGAAGGAAGGAAGGAAGGAAGGAAGGAAGGAAGGAAGGAAGGAAGGAAAATCCAGGAAAAAAATGCACATCTCTCTTGATGAGATATAATTGGGGTTCTTGACAGAGCAGAGATGCAATGAATGGAATTAAAATAGTGCCCGTACAATGCCCAAGTAATAAATGGGAAGCAATGCTCACATATTATGCCACATATTGCCTATTCCAATTTCTACAAATGTAGCTTGCTGACAAAGAATCGTTAATTCAAATGGATAATATATAGGCCCGGAATATATGTCCCATCTGTTAATGTCATTTGGATCTGTGGCAGAAGTTGCTTACGGCTGTCAGAAAAGGAAAGATGGGAAAATCAAATCTGCATCCAAAGCAAGCTTCCAAATAGAATGTATACAAAGCTAATTGAATTAGCATTTTTAAAAGGAAGATTTGATTTTGTTTAACCAATTATTCTCAGTATTTGCACGTTTAACACCACACCTCTTTCTCTCATGTCTGTCTGTCTGTCTGTCTTGTCTGTCTGTCTGTCTGTCTGTCTGTCACGATAGCAGTGTTCCAATATCTGAGGGACTGCCACAAAGACAATGGAGTCACTCTATTCTTCAAAGCACCTGAAGGCAAGAGAAGAAGTTATGGGTGGAAACAAGGAGAGAGCCACCTAGAACTAAGAAGAAATTTCCCGACAGTGAAAACAATTAATCAGTGGAACAACTTGCCTCCAGAAGTTGTGAATGCTCCAACACTGGAAGTTTTTAAGAAGACTTAACCATTTGTCTGAAATGATATAGGGTTTCTGCTTGAGCAGGGGGTTGGACTAGAAGACTTCCAAGGTCCCTCCCAACTCTGTTATTCTGCTATTCATCTGTCTGTCTGTCCATCCATCCAACTATCAAGCTATTTCTATGTAACTCTATCATCCTCTCTCTCTCTCTCTCTCCCCTCTCTCTCCATTTTGTGTATCATCACAAATCCATATTTTCTCTGTTTATGAAATTCATAAACCAAACATTTTGGACAACACTTTTCTTCTAGTTTCCGTCACTGGAAGGAAAACCACAACTTGGAAACTGTGAATGGAGTTTGGAGATGAGTTCCCTATATTGGAGAGGCTCTTGGATCTGCTGAGAGAAAAGGTTGCAGGTCCCATTCATCAAAGGTACTCTCTGTTTTGCATGAATTTATATAGCAGTAATTCCATGGGAATTTTTGTTGAGGCAAAATGACACCATCTGCAACTGGGATGTTGAGGATCTTGGTCTGAATGGGGATTGGCTGATACAATCCATTTATTTTTTGGGAGATTCCATTTGCTCTCCTCTTGTTTCTTTTTCTTCTTCCTCTTTTGTAGAAAATCAAGAGAAAAGACACATCAGTGCCTGTCAGCAAACTACATGTTGCTTAATGCAATTCAATCCGTTCAAGTCCTTTGGGATAGATCGAACAGAGCAGCCATTTATCCCAACACAGAGATTTATCAGAGATTCTGTCGTATGAACGGTTTGGGGGCCTTACTATCACCCACGGGCGTTATAAAAACATGGCCATCAGCTGAGTGCGTATTTGAACTTGGGGGAAAAAAAACCCCACATTTCTTTTGAACTTTCTTTGGAGCCTTTCGCTCGTTCGCTCGTTCTGTCTGAGGAGGAAACTCAGCATTGGTTTCGCGTTTTGCTCTAGGCAAAAATTTGTAGGAAATTACAGGCAGTCCCCAGCTTATAATTATTTGCCTAGCAACTGTTGAAAGTTACAACATGCGCTGAAAACAAAGACTTGCAACCATCCTCACACTTACAACCCTTGCCGCATTCCCAGAGTCACTGGTCAAAATTCAGCTGCTTGGCACCCGGCATGTATTTGTGATGGTTACAGCATCCACCTGGAGTCATGTGATCACCATTGGCCACCTTCCCACCTGGCTACTCTTAATTGGGGAAGCCAATTCACTTAATGACTGCAGTGTTTTACTCAAGAACCATGGCAAAATTGTAAAATTGGATGTAACTCTCTTAACAACTTCCTTTTCCAATTGTGGTTGTAATTCAAGGGCTCCCTGTAATGAACTTCCCTCAAATATTTTTCCCTCAGCTGCCTCTTCTTCATGGCATTTTCTCAGAAGTTTTCACTTTATTGCATTTTTTAGTTTTGGAAGAAAAGCAATTGTAAATTAAACGAGCCTCTTCGTCTCCTGAACCTATAAGTACATTGACTTCCTTCCTGTCCGTGTGTGTGTGTGTGTGTGTGTGTGTGTGTGTGTGTGTGTGCGTGCATGCGCACATGTTCACCCATTGCACATTTGTTCTGCCAGTACCTTCTTTGTGTCCATGGTTGTACTCGCTCTCCTGCACATTTAACCTTCCTTTCTACTACACTACCTGTGGTTCTTTTTCTCTCCATCTGGTTCCTTTCATTCTCAGTTTCTCCAAAAACCCAGTGCAACCACTGTGCAAGGACGGAGAGATGGAGGAGGCTTGGGGAGATCCAGTCACACACTGCCAGTTCAGCCTACTTCACAGGGTTATTCTCCTGGGGAGAAATTGAGAGGCGAGACATCTACATACCCTATCTTCACTTCCAGCAGAATCTAAATATTTTAATATCAATAATAATAATACAGCTGTAAAGGAATCTTTGAAAGCCATTGTAATACTTGTTAAGGACCTACAAGATCTTTGTAGGATCTTGCAAAAGGATGTGAAATCATTCCATTGTATTTTATTTATTTAGTTATACCCTGCCTTTATTATTTTTGCAAGTAACGGAAGGAGGCAAGTTTATCCAATACACCTTCCTCCTCCTCTTTTGCCCAGAACAACCGCCCTGAGAGGTGGGTTGGGCTGAGGGGAGAGTGACTGGTCCAAGATCACCATCCATCTGGCTTTTATGGCTCAGGCAGGACTAGAACCTACAATCTGCTGGTTTCTATCCTGGTGCCTTAAAACCACTAAACCAAATTGGCTCTTATGCAACTTCATAAACTCAGACATCATCAACTAAATTCCCTGGACACATGCTGATCAGGCTGACTCGGTGGAGTCCTCCCTCTGGGTTGCTCACTTCTGTGCCTCTACATGCACCAGGGGTAGACCTCCCTGAGTCTGAAGGCTTGTGCAAAATTCTGTTCTTTTCACCTATAAATCTCTTTTACTCGTATCCGACTCCGGCTTTAGGGCCGTCATGAGGTTTGGTTTGGTTTAACGGACATAATGAACTGTATTCTTTTACCCAACCATCCTCTGAAACTTTCCCCCCACCCCCCAATGTTTTGACTATGTAACACTACAAACCAGTGACAAGATTGGCAGTGCTTCCTAAATCTGCACAGGATTTCATCCTTGTGACTTCTGACTTTCAGTTAAGTGCTAGAGCGGTAAAATGGCAAATGTTTTGAAAGGCAGAAGAAGATGGACAGACAGATGGGAAACTTACAAAGAGGGTTCTCAGCCACCTGCCACCTTCTAATTGAAGCTTGATAATTAATGTGGCTCTAATGCCAACACAAAATCAGTATGCCTAGCATGCTTCCAGAGGAAAGGTATTAGCTCCTTAAAGGGATAAAAATAACCACATGTTCAGTCCTAGCCTTCTAGTTTAATTCCTGGGGTTTTAAGGAAAACCACATTTTCCTTCTTCTACATTTATTTTTCCTTTGCAAGCTTTACATTTGAATAGACAGTTGGAACATTTGGGATTGCAAATATTACATGAAGGCTACTGATTACAAACATCAGAATATAACACAATAGAATAATAGAATTGGAAGGACCTTGGACCTTCTAGTCCAATTCCCTGCTCAAGTAAGAGACCCCATCCCATTCTGGACAAATGGTTGTCCAGTCTCTTCTTAAAAGCCTCCAGTCTTGGAGCACCCATAACTTCTGAAGGCAAGTCATTCCACTGGTTAATTGTCCTCATTCTCAGGAAATTTCTCCTAAGTTCTAGGTTGCTTTTCTCCTTGGTTAGTTTCCATCCATTGCTTCCTGTCCTGTTTTCAGGTGCTTTGGAAAATAGGTTGAGCCCCCTCTTCTCGGTGGCAGCCCCTCAAATATTGGAAGACGGTTATCATGTCACTCCTAGTCCTTCTTTTCACTACACCAGACATACCAAGTTCCCACAACAGCAAGGCTTGTTTAGATATTTGAATTCTAAACCAGGAAAGGATAAGTGATCATAGAATGATGGAAAGGATTATTTATGGAAAATTATTATAAACTATTATCGTTATCATTATGGAAATCTCATAATGGAAAGGGCTAATCCTCCTAACCCTTAGGAAGTTCTACTCAGCCTGATTTGACCCATGAGCATGTGTTTCCTTGAGTCCTTCAGGTAAGTACATTTAGGATTGAATCTTATATTTGTACACCTGGATTTAACTGCAGTATCTTCTTTTCTGTCTTCCTCTTTAGCAATTACCTACTTGCAGTTGCTCACTTCCCATTTTCAGCTAGTTAATACCTCAATAAACTACCCAGTGATTTCATAGCCTCCTTCTCTCATTCCTTTGAAAATGCCAAAGAGAATGGACTATAACGAGATTCTTTTTAAAGGATTAAATCCTAGAGGCATTGAACCGTAAAAGGCTGAGATGTGCATATGACAGGGAAGCCTGGAAATCATGCAGAATTGCTTTTGGGAGAAGGAAGTTAAGGCTCTTTCCTTAGAGACATTATCATCGTGTCACTGCAGCATTGAAGCAGGGAGGTACACATCCATGCATACAGCCCCACAAAAGGAACGTGTGCCAAATGCACTTCAACGGAATGCATTTAGAAGGATGTTCACTTAACAATTTTAACAATTAATAAGGGAAAATTATTAGGGCTTGCCATATTGAAGTGGTAAAAATCAAGAGGACTACAGGATGGTACAGAGATTTAGTGTTTTCTGGTTTTTCCAGTCTGATGTGGTAGCCTGTGAAATAGCAATTAAAAAAGGTATTTATTTATTAGTAGTGACAGTATATGGAAGAGTTTAAGTGGCATACTGGTCTTATAAATAATTTTAATAGCCTTGGTGGTGCAGCGGACTAAGTGCTGTTATTTAGCACTTAGCTGCCAGCTGCCTGCAGTTAATGCAAGTTCTAATCTCACCAGGCTCAAGGTTGACTCAGCCTTCCATCCTTCTGAGGTAGGTAAATTGAGGACCCGGATTGTGGGGGCAATAAACTGACTTTATAGAAACACTGCTTATGGGGGGGCCAAAAGCCCTAATACAGTAAGCAGGCATATACAAAAGAATGAAGGCTATTACTATAAGTGCATTGTAAGCCGCCCTGAGTCTTCGGAGGAGGGCGGCATATAAATTGAACAAACAAACAAACAAACAAACAAACAAACAAACAAACAAACAAATATATTGTATAAGGCTTTATGAGAAAAGCCAGCCTTCCTTCCTTCCTTCCTTCCTTCCTTCCTTCCTTCCTTCCTTCCTTCCTTCCTTCCTTCCTTCCTTCCTTCCCCCCTTTTCTTTCTTTCTTTCTGATCTTCCAGGCCTTGACAATAATGGAGAGTTATGCTTTTTTGAGCCATTCTTTCTCTCCAGCAATTTTCCTTTGAACACACTATTGTACGTTCGAACAGTTGCTAAGCAAGATGTTTGTTAACTAATAACTATCTGTAACACATTCTAGCATGACTAATTGGTTTCAATTAGTTTAATCCTGTGCATAATTGAGTCTGTTTGGATCCTTAACTTTTTGGAGGTTAACTTGGGTGATTAAGTCCTTTGGCCTTTTTGCATAGCATATTAGCCCTTCTTCCCTTCCCATTAATCTAGTTAAGCATGTTATCAGAGACAGCCCCTTAACATGTTTGCTTTTGTCTCTGCTAAACACTTTGATAATTAGCAATAGCCCTTAGACTTATACACCGCTTCACAGTGCTTTACAGCCCCCTCTAAGCAGTTTACGGAGTCAGCATATTGCCCCCAACAATCTGGGTCCTCATTTTACCCACCTTGGAAGGCTGGAAGGCTGAGTCAACCTTGAGCTGGTGAGAATAGAACTGCTGGCAGTTGGCAGAATTAGCCTGTAATACTGCATTCTGACCACTGTGCCACCAAGGCTTATATCAGAAGAGCAAATGTCTCATCTAACCTTCCAACCTGGAACACATATATCAAGATGCCAACTTTTAATGAACCTTGAACTGTTGCAGTAAGAAAGGCAAATGGAAATTCAGCCCTTAATGCAAACTTTGGAGAATTCTTCCATCTCGCTTTATTAGTTCTGGAAAAAGAAAGAAAGAAACATCCAAATGTTTCTCTTTGTTGCAACGTGTTAGGCCATGTCTATGGAGATTCTCAGTCATCCAGGTCAGAGTTTTCCCCAAAGTATTTATTTCAAGAGGCAACTGGACTTCCTTAGTTTTTCCTTGAAGATATTTAGCTTCTCATCCAAGAAGCTTCTTCAGCTCTGAAAAACTGAAGAAAAACAAAGGAAGTCCAATTGCTTCTTGGGAAAAAAAAAAACACCTTTGGGACATGTTAGGCCATGTTCAGCCTAAGAAACACGCAGCCTCATTTGCTGTTTCTGAGAAGTTGAGTTATTTTGTTTTCTACAAAAGTATCAATCTGTAGGGAAAGGTAGAAATAGCCATAATTCTAGAAAAGTAATGTTGTGTGAATTTTGACACTTTTCAAAATTCAGATCGAAACTGAACAAAAGGAACATATTGGAAAACAAAAGATATATAGTAGCACTGACTAATGTTTCCCCAAGAAAGCCGAAAACATAAATCAGTCCCAGTGTAACACGGCTTTGTCACAACTTCAAAAACGAAAACCTGTTTGTCTGCTGCAAAAACCCTTCACCATCTTCAAGGAGCGCTTGTGAAATGTTGCATAACAACCCAACATGGCACGGGAGTCTAAAATCCAAGGCGCCGGAAAAGAGATATATTAATTTTCAGTAGTGCAGACTGGATAAGGGAAGAATATTTCTCTTTTAATCTTGATCGTCAATCCATCTTCTGTACAGATCTATGTCACCACCAACTCTCATCTCTCCAAATCACTGGGGAACTGTCAAGAGCCTCTGCTCACAGTTCTTCAGATAGACGTACCTGGCAGATAGAGGGTATTCATGAGACCTGCTGCGCCATGTTTCCAAAACTCCAAAACAAGGTCTCTCAAAAAGAATTTTGAGCAGTCGGGGGGGGGGGGATGGAAATTCTTTTTTCAGTCCTCATTTTGTTATTGCTAATCCCAAACTTTTTCTATCAGACTAAAGGCCTTTTTGCATAATGTCATGTCTAGTTGATTAGCTCTTCTCTATTGAAGAGAAGAAGAAGAAGAAGTCACAATGCAACGTCATAATGTAAAATTGCAGTGTATGTCTAATATAATATGTCACCAGTCTAGTTAGAAACTCTAAAATGGCTGTCAAATTCCTCAAAGCATTTCCTAATCAAGCAAGTGGGATTAGCACAGACCTGAATAAAATGTTTTCAAGCAAGGATTAGGAGGAGAGGAGAGACTCCACAAAAGCATGTTTGGAATTGCTGGCCCTCCTTTATTAGTTCTTTCAATAGAGAAGGTGGGGGGTCTTGGAAAGTTTGAAATCTCTTCTTCCTGAGCTTTTTGCAAGCCAGACTGAGCTGCTGTTGGTAAGGTATGAACCTCTTCTCCTTTCTGCACAATATTTAGCCTCCGTTCATTTATTTTTTCCCCTTAACCTTTTCTACTCTCTCCCAATTGTTCTTGAAAGAAGAACTTGCTCACATGTGCAGGTTCTGCTGTGCAATATTTCCAGGAGGGAAATTGTAGAATGAACTTTTCTATTTAGAATAGAATGAATCAGCTGGGAGGGACCTTGGAGGTCTTCTAGTCCAGCCCCCTGCTCAAGCAGCAGAGCCTATACCATTTCAGATAAGTGACTGTCTAGACTCATCTTAAAAACATCCAGTGATGGAGTGCCCACAATTTCTTCTATTCTTGGGATAAAGGAGTCTCATTTGTGTGAATCCCACCAGTGCATGATTCTATCTTTTCTTGGGAATAGGAGAGGAAGTATAACTTAGATAGACAGTAAATTAATTTGTTTTAAACTCTCAATAAAAATAAGTATCTTCTGCAATAAATCCAAATCCCTACTGTCTTACATATCTATCTCTTGTTAAGTATGTGAGCATTCAACAGCTGTAACTGTAGAGGGGAGGCGGGTGGCCTTGGGAGATGGGGAAGGGCTGTGTAGCCAGGGCAACAGCTTAGTCTGCAGCAGGTGTGTGCTCATCTCAGAAGAGACTCTCCCTATTTTTTTCCGATGTAAAGGTGATGACGAAGATATGCACTTTTACACTTGCAAGATTCTGTCCATGTAACCTTACAATAAAGTAGACTTAGTTCATCTGGGTGTGCTTCTTGTCTGGATTATCTTTCAAGGTTGACAGCATTCAATGCTTCAAGGAGATTAACGATCAAGACCACAAATGACATGGACTTAGTGGGTGGGGATGGGAAGGAGGGAGGGAGGGAGGGATGGAGAGAGAGAGAGAGAGAGAGAGAGAGAGAGAGAGAGGGAGAGAGAGAGAGAGAGAGAGAGCGCTTGAGAGGAAGGAAGGAAGGAGGAAGGGAGGAGGGAGGAAGGAAGGGAACTCATTTGAATATTCAGTTTCAAGTTTGTTTGTTTTTTAACTTGATTTCTATGCCGCCCTTCTCCGAAGACTCAGGGTGGCTTACAATGCGTTAAGCAATAGCCTTCATACTTTTGTATATTTTATACAAAATCAGCTTATTGCCCCCACAATCTGGGTCCTCATTTTACCTACCTTAGAAAGGATGGAAAGCTAAGTCAACCTTGAGCCTGGTGAGATTTGAACTTGCAGTAATTGCAGGCAGCTGATGTTAATAACAGTGCTTTAGTCTGCTGCACTACCAGGGTTCCAAGTTGATGTTTACACCTGGTTCTTGAAAGAACAATAGATAGAATGGCAATTTATGGCCTGGAACAATTAAAAGATTAAAGGGACAGAACCAGCAGGAAATCGAGAGATCTATTGAATCTCTTAAAGAGAGATCAGAGCTCTGTTAGTCCTGGTGAGAGAAGCTAAAATCTTTGAATAATTGAGGATAATCAGCTGCAAGAAGTGCCTCTGCTTAATACAGTGGAGTTAACCTGGCATAGCACCAAGGTTTGTTTTCTCTGTTGGCTAAAGTTATTTTTCACAAAGCCAAAAAAAAAAGTGAGGGAAAGGATTATGTTATTTTACATGTTCTATCATTATAGAACATATATATGAACATATATATGAAGAAAGATTGCAGGATTTGGGTATAGAGAAAAGAAGGACCAGGGGAGACATGATAGCAGTCTTCCAATATTTGAGGGGCTGCCACAGAGAGGAGGAGGGGGTCAACTTATTTTCTAAAGCACCAGAAGGCAAGACAAGAAACCATGGATGGAAACTGATCAAGAAGAGAAACAACTTGGAATTGAGGAGGAACTTCCTAACAGTGAACAATTAACCAATGGAACCAACTTGACTTCAGACGTTGTGGGCGCTTCATCACTGGAGGTTTTTAAGAAGAGACTGGACAGCCATTTGTCTGAACTGGTCTAGGGTCTCCTGCTTGAGTGGGGGCTGCACTAGAAGACTTCTGAGGTCCCTTGAAGCTCTATTCTGATTCTAAATCTCTGAAGAAAATCCACCCAAACCTGTCTTTTCAACGATTTAGGAAAGGAAATGTCACCTCTAAATAAATGGAACATCAGTGATTTACCATTCCAGATCCAGAAGAGACACTTTGCAGATCTAGGAGTTTATTTACTTGATTACTGACTTTAAAAAAACAGCAAATAATTCCCCAAAACCATAATTTTGAAAGGAATATAAACCACTAGAGGGGGAGTACATGTATATAACAGAATCATCATTGATTTACATCCCTTAGCAGATTGGGTCACGGAAGCCCAAAAATCATTGTATTAAACAATTATTTAAACAATGTTCATTAAACAATGAGCAAAAAATCATTAGCTAGAATGTGTTGTGGGAATCCAGCTAATGATTTCTGTCTCTTAATATTAGTTGGCTCTTTGTCCTAATTTTCAGTGGAATATGAATAGAAACAGTTTTAGCCTGGTGGGTTAGTTAGGAATTTTCTAATACTCATAAAAGCATCTATTTTTTGGATTTGATGGCAAAACCTCCCTGCACTTTTCTTGCTTCAAAGCAGAGCTACTTCCTTTGAAGAAGTGGAAGTGGAACATTTTATTTGACTTTATTTTATTTCTCAGTTTTCTCCCCTTTTAAGGAAAGCTGGTCCTTCTCTCAGTGGGGAGAATCACTTCCCTTTTCTCTCTGAGCAACTGGAACCACTAGCCTCCTAGCATGCCTTTGGGAATTTTTTTTCAATTCCTCCCAATGATCTGCATTAGAGGTTTCTTTACTGATGGAGGCAGAAGGACAACATGGAGCTCCACTGGGCTGAACCAAGGGGGACATTGCGTAGGTCAGTTCGGGGGAACCGTGTGATGCTCCAAGTCAGATTCTAAGCACGTCTTACTTCTGTTGAGTTTTGAATCTTTGCCTCACATTTTGTGCCACGATTATGAAACAAACATGACCGTTAAGAGGCATGTTTGGGCTTCATGGAACAAAAGGGGTCCCTTTTCATTTTAGAAGAACTGTAGACAATCACTGAATATCAACCACCTCAAATAGGAGGACACTTTGATTCCCACCATGGATGAATGGCTGCAGAAGCTGATGGAGTTGGCAGCGATGGCTAAACTGACCGCTTTGATCAAAGAAAAGAATATGTAAGTACTTTTGTTCAGTGGTGAAATCTAAAATTTGTTACTACCGGTTCTGGGGGAGTGGATTGGTGGTGGTGGTGGGGGGGTAATGTGACTGGTTGGGCGTGGCTATTTTTTTTTTCTTTTAAAACCATTTTTTCTACAACCTCTTCGGCGAAGAGATTGTAAAAAAATGCTTTCAAAAGGCTATGATGATCCCAGCTGAATTGCCTGATCGGCAGAAACTTTTTTTCTTTTAAATGCCTCTGACAATCAGGCAACTCAGCTTGGATCGTCAGAGGCATTTAAGGAAAAAAGGGGTCTTTTTCTTTTAAATGCCTCTGACGATTCAAGCTGAGTTGCCTGATCAGCAGAGGCATTTAAAAGAAAAAAAGTCTCTGTCGATCAGGCAACTCAGCTTGGATCGCCAGAGGCATTTAAAAGAAAAAAAGGGTTTTTTCTTTTAAAAGCCTTTGACAATCCCAGCTGAGCCGCGCGATCATCAGAGAGGGTTTTTTTTTTTTTTTAAAAAAGCATTTTTTGGGGGGCGAAGAGGTTGTAGAAAAAATGCTTTTAAAAGTAAAGAAAAAAAGCCTCTGATGATTGTGCAGCTCAGCTGGGCATTGGGGGGGGGGGCAGGGATTTTTGCTATCGGTTCTCCGAACCATCCGCCTCCATCGCTACCAGATCGGGCAATCCAGTCCGAACCAGGAGCATTTCACCCCTGCTTTCGTTGCTTCTGGACTTTGGGGGTGGAAAAAAATGAAACTTTGATTTTGGGTTTTACTGATTTGATTGATTTGTTGTTATAGAAATGGCTGTTTTATACTATTATGGAAAAGTAAAAAGTTGAGGTTCAATGTTAAGGCTTTATTCTACTGCAACAGAGGAAGATGGAAGTCAATGCCTTTTTTGTCTTCACTTCACTTCACTTCTCTTTTCCCCTTCCCTTCCCCTATGCGTCCTTCTCTTTGCTTTTGTATTTTTGTATTTTATTCTATAATCTAATACAATGATATAAACTGGAAACAGCCTCAAATATGTAGACAATACCATTCTAATGGCAGAAAGTGAAGAGGAACTAAAGAACCCCTTGATGAAGCTGAAAAAGTTGGCTTGAATCTCAACATTAAAAAAATACTAAGATTGTGACATCTGGTCCCATCACTTCCTCGCAAATAGAAGGGGAAGAAATGGAAGCTTGACAGGTTTTATTTTCTTGGGTTCTGGGATCATCGCAGACGGCAGCCGTGAAATTAAAAAGATGCTTGCTCCTTGGGAGGAAAGCTATGGCAAACCTAAACAGCATATTGAAAAGCAGGGACATCATCTTGCTGATTAAAGTCTGTATAGTCAAAGCTATGTTTTTTTTCCAATAGTGATATGTGATTGTGAGAGTTGGACCATAAGGAAGGCTGAGCACTGAAGAATTGATTCTTTCACACTGTGGGGTTGGAGAAGACTCTTGAGACTGCAAGGAGAGCCAATCAGTCAATCCTAAAGGAAATCCACCCTGACTGTCCTTTGGAAGGACAGATCCTGAAGCTGAAGCTCAAATACTTTGGTCACCTGATGAGAAAAGAGGACTCCGTAGAGAAGATCCTGGTGTTGGGAAAGATGGAAGGCAAAAGGAGAAGAGGACGGCAGAGGATGAGATGATTATTTAATTAATTAATTTATTTATTTTATTGCAATTTATATGCCGCCCTTCTCCCGAAGGACTCAGGGCGGCTTACAAGATAAAAATTCAACAATATGAATTAAATATAAATTAAAATCCAATTAAAATTATTCCAATGTAAAAATCACCCCAGCAGATCAGCCCATTTGATGAAAGAGCCACGTCTTCAGTTCGCGGCGGAAGGAGAGGCGGTCAAGGGCTGTCCTAAGCCCAGTGGGCAGACCGTTCCAGAGGGTCGGCGCTCCCACAGAGAACACTCTCCCCCTGGCGGCGCCAGCCGACATTGTCTGACTGATGGCACCCTGAGGAGGCCCGCTCTGTGAGAGCGCACAGGATGATGGGAGGATGGCAGAAGATGGTCCTGCAAGTACCCCGGGCCTAAGCCATGTACGGCTTTATAGGTGAGCACTAGCACCTTGAAACGAACCCAGAGGACCACCAGCAGCCAGTGCAGCTCGCGCAGGAGAGGTGTTACACGGGAGTAAGGAGAAGCTCCCGTAACAACCTGCGCGGCCACATTCTGGACTAGCTGAAGCTCCAGGTGCATCCCAAGGGCAGCCCCATGTAGAGGGCGTTACAGTAATCCAGCCGATTAGATAGTGTCATTGACACAATGAACATGAATTTGGGCAAAATCTATGGGAAAATGGAGGATGGGGTTCTGGCGTGCTGTGGTCCATGAGGTCATGAAGAGTTGGTCAAGACATAATGACTGAAGAGCAATAAAAAGAGCCATTGCTTCGGAATACATCTAAAATATAACACCTTATACCAGGTAAAAAGGCCTTTAATGATGTTAATTCCCTGCCAGACAAGCAAAATAAACTGCTCTATAGACTTCACCAGATTTCCAGTCATGCTTCTGTGAAGTTGAAGGTGAGAAGACAGAAGTTGTCAACAGGGACTGACATTCTCCACCAGAGGAAAGTGGCAGAGATTTTACTCAGGGGACTTCTGAATAAAGAAAAAAGACATTGGAAAATAGCTTCAGCTTTATTTTCAACGCCATCCTTAATTTTGCCAAAAAAAGGCTTGGTATGATGGCAGTCATGGGCTTTTTGAGATGGAGGAGCGGGGGGTCCATCTAAACCGGGTTCTTTGCAACTGTTTTGCAGTTCTCTGACTTCTGAAACCAACATTTCTGCATAGCTGCAAAAGGTGACCTTAATTCTGCAATTCCATCCCCATCTAACTTGAAAGTCAGCCTTGCTAAACTCAGTGATAATTACTTTTGAGAAAACAGATGAAGCTGCAGGCTAAAGTTGCACATACATTATGTGAGCATGATAAGATATGAATGAAAATATTGGAACCTAAAAATAACTCTAACACACTTCCAGTGATTAAATTGTGTCTTGTATCTTTTTAAAACATTTTTAAAAAATATTCAAACAAACTTTATCAAAAGAAGCATGTAGCTACTGTGCAAACTATACTGCAGATCTAAAGTGAAAACAGAATTTTAATAAAGAAAGTTTGTTCTTGTCCTTTGCCAAATCATGCCCACGATTCATTATTTCCATTATGAAAAAGCATATACATGCCCATAAAGTGCAATTTTCAGAAGACATGAAAATATTTCTAAGTATTTTCCTTCAGTTTTTCTAATCAGATAGTAAGAGCTGATTATCAGATGGACAGCTATATAATTTCTTTAAGTAAATAAATAATAATAATCATACTTGGAATTGCTTACATCTTGTGACAATACCTTTAATGCAATCAAACAACATCAGGTCCTTGAGTAGGACTTGATAGGAAGACAAAAATCCCAAATCCAGTCTAAACAATTGGCTGACTGTGAGACCAACAACAATAATCATAATTAATGGACTTCTGGTTGTACCTCCGGCACCTTTGGAAATCTGGACTCCAAGCTATACGACCTGCTCTGACCTCTCCTTATCGGAGGGTCCAAATCGGGACCATAGCCACCCTGGACAGGTGGCGAAGTAAAGGGGGAGTGCCTAGCAGTTAGAGGGGAGTCACATCTCCCTTCCCTGACTAAGAAAGCCCCTCTGCCAATGACAAGGAGTAGTGGCAGCAAACATGGCTGCCATGAAGCCGAAGACAGCCTGAATACATAAGACTGTGCAGGAGTGAAGAAAGTGAGTGGTGTGTGATCTGGGTAAGAGAATATTTGCTATTGAAAATTAATCCCAAGAAAGTTAAGGGGGAAGTATATTTGAACTATTTGCTAGTGGCGAAATAAGCACATTAAAAAAAAAAACCCAGAATATTTAAGAAGAGATTTTTTTTTTTAAACAAAACTAAGGAAAAAAAATGAACTCTCAATTTTCAGATGTGTCGTGGGATTGAAAAGGTATTTTAAAAAATACTGGAATTAGATCTGAAGCTTGTTTTTCATTATTATTAATTCTGCCCACATCTTGGATGTATAATTTAAAACAACTAAAAGTGCACTATCAGCATTACACAGAGCAAGCAGAAACTTGAAGTTTGAGTGCCATCTGCTGCTAAAAGGAGAACTATGCAACTTTGGGATCTTCCACATTTGCTGGACTATAAGTATTTACTTTAAAATTATTGAAGATTTATACAATGAACAAGACCTTTAGCCAAGTGACCCTTGAATATTGTTGAGCAAATAAAAGTGATTGGAGGAGGTGTGTATAACCCCCTGGTTTTCTTAAATTGGATTGACTGTAAAATGGAAGTAAGTGGGGATAATGAAATGGAGCTGATGTACCAAGAAATTAAGGATTTCATAAAAGAACAACATAAGAAGATGATGGAAATATTTGGGTGTATAGATCGTATAGATCAAAAATTGGAAAATATAATGCAAGGAACAACAAGTAAAGACCAGGACAAAGAGGAAAGAACGGAACTATTAGAAGGAGCTGAGGAGACAGCAGAATTGGGAAAGCAACAAGAAGAAGACAACAACAAGAAGATATCATTAAAATTGATACTGAATAAGGGATCAGAACAGAAGGAAAATACTTTAAAAGATGTGAAAAGGAAATGGGAGAAACAGGGAGACAGCTGGGGAGAAGAAAAAGGGGTTGGAACAGATAGCTATGGTTTCCGACGTCCCGATATAGTCAGTTGGTGCCATCACTGACTATTGGGGGCGAATCATTGGCCCCCATGGAGAGGGCGCGCAACTTGGGCGTCCTCCTGGATTCACGGCTGTCTTTAGAAGAGCACTTGATGGCCGTGACCGGGAGGATTTTTCATCAGGTTCACCTGATTTGCCAGTTTTGTCCCTTTCTTGATCGGGATTCCTTACGCACTGTCACTCATGCCCTCGTCACCTCCCGCCTGGACTATTGTAACGCTCTCTACATGGGGCTTCCCTTGAGGAGCACCCGGAAGCTCCAACTGGTCCAGAATGTGGCCGCGCGGGTGGTTATGGGAGCGACTTGGCGTTCCCATGTAACACCTCTCCTGCGCGAGCTGCACTGGCTCCCGGTGGTCTTCCGGGTGCGCTTCAAGGTTTTGGTTACCACCTTTAAAGCGCTCCATGGCTCAGGACCTGGGTACTTGCGGGACCGCCTACTACCATCAATAGCCTCCCACCATCCGGTACGCTCCTATAGAGAGGGGCTCCTCCCGGTGCCGTCGGCCAAACAATGCCAACTGGCGGCCCCCAGGGGGAGAGCCTTCTCTGTGGGGGCACCTACTATCTGGAACGAGCTCCCCCCGGAGATACGGAGGATCCCGGATCTGCGCACCTTCTGCCGCGCGCTTAAGACTTTTCTATTTCACCAGGTGGCCCTGGCCTAATTTTCTCCCTCTTTTATAAAAGAATTTTTAATTTTTAATATTTTTTAGTATTTCATATATTCAAATTTTAAAATTGGTTTTAAATTGATTGGGGTTTTAATTTGTCTGGGCCAAAACTATTTAATTTGATTTTAATTCTGCTTTTAAATTTTGTATGTATGGATTTTATTGTTGGCTGTTCACTGCCCTGAGTCCTTTGGGAGTAGGGCGGTATAGAAATCAAATCAAATAAATAAATAAATAAATTAGACAGTGGGGAAAAAAGGTGAGGGGAGAGAAAGCTAGAGGTTATAGTCAAAATATAGATTTAAGAGGAGATGAAATAAAAGAATTAAAAGAAGGGTATGGGAGACAACCTCCCTAAAAAAGAGACTAAAAATTAGGATGCGGGTGAAAGAAGTGGAATAAAAGAAAAAGAACAGGAATGTAAAGCAAAATATTTGATGAAAATATTTTAATAATGTCTATGAATACTAGAACTGCATTGTATGTAGTCTAAGAGATGAACATTATTTTTGAATATATACCAGTAATGCAGTAATGTAATGTATACTATTATTAGAATTATATAGATTGGAAAATTATTTTGTAAATTAGACAAATAGAATTGGTACAAGGTACAAATACAAGTAGTCCTTAATGGGTCTAAGTCTACATGGAGGGAAGTAAGCAATGGGGTGCCACAAGGTTCCGTCTTAGGCCCAGGACTCTTCAATATCTTCACAAACGACTTAGATGAGGGAATAGAAGGAGAACTCGCCAAATTTGCAGATGATACTAAACTGGCAGGAATAGCTAACACCCCTAGATGAGAGGCTCAAGATCCAGATGGATCTTGATAGACTTGAACACTGGGCCCTATCTAACAAAATGAAATTCAATGTAGAGAAAAGTAAAGTCTTATACTTAGGTAAGAAAAACCAAAAACACACATATAGACTGGGGGAAAACAGGCTTGATAGCAGTGACTGTGAGAGGGATCTTGGAGTCCTAGTGGACAACCGGCTAAATATGAACCAGCAGTGTGCTGCGGCAGCCAAAAAAGCCAACGCAATCCTAAATTGCATTAACAGAGGGATACAATCAAGATCAAGTGAGGTACTAATACCGCTCTATAAAGCCTTAATAAGATCACACCTAGAGTACTGCATGCAGTTTTGGTCACCACACTATAAAAAAGAGGTTGAGACTCTAGAAAAAGTGCAGAAAAGAGCAAGAAGGATGATTAGGGGACTGGAGACTAAAAAAATATGAAGAATGGTTACATGAACTGGGCATGGCTAGTCTACTGAGGAGAAGGACCAGGGGAGACATGATAGCCATCTTCCAATACTTGAGGGGCTGCCACAGAGAGAAAGGGATTAAGCTATTTTCCAAAACACCTGAAGGCCAGAGAAGGAATAATGGATGGAAACTGACCAAGGAGAGGTTCAACCTAGAAATGAGGAGGAACATTCTGACAGTGAGAACAATCAACTAATGGAACAGAAGTTGCCGTCGGAAGTTGTGGGACCTTCATCACTTGAAACTTTCAAGAAGAGATTGGACTGCCATTTGTCAGGAATGGTGTAGGGTCTCCTGCTTGAGGGGGGGTTGGACTAGATGACCTACAAGGTCCCTTCCAAGTCTGTTAATCTGTATTATTGAATATGTTTAAAAATGTGAGTAGTAGTGAAAAACTAGAATTAAGCAATTTGAGATTAAACAAAAGCAAGATATATTTTAATAGAATTGTAAGGATTGAAGGATTGGAAACACGAATGAATATACATTAAATACTTGAAAGAAATTATGATTGATGCTAGAAGTGCATACTGAAATATGAAGAAAAAAAAAAGGGGGAAGGACCACGGCTTCGATTACTAGAGTGATAGGTGAAGGGGAAAAAGGGCTAAAAGAGAAGTAGAAATAAGAGGGGGAAAATAGTAAAAATAGATATTAAGATGATATAACACCTGGAAGAACTATGAGAAGGTTTAGAACTGAAGGATGATAGTAGAATTTATGTGTTAGTAAAATTAGAAATGAAAATGAAATTATTAGGAATAATATTGTTATGTTTATTTGTATTGAAAGGTATCTAACCCAGGTATCTAACCATTCAGGCAATGAAATGTATAAAAAATAAAAAACAAACTTTATGATAAAAATAATAATCATAATTAATAAAGGAGGAAAATGGGTCTCAGAATTTCCATCGACAAATCCATTTTTTTCTGGATCACACTGCTAAATTCAAGCAGGAAAAAGCTGTCCAACACTTCAAAAGTACTAGGAAAAAAAGGATTTTGAAAAGAGGATTTGAGGATTTTAAAAAGAAAAAAAAATATCCCATCCTCAAAGGCTGGACCCAAAGGGTTAGGGCAGAGATGGCTAACACTTTTTGCCAGGACCGGGGAGGTGGGGTCATGTGCAGATGTGCCCACACCAGGGGTGGGTTCTACTTTCCTTTACCACCGGTTCGCAACGGGATCGCGTGTGTGTGCTCACTTTGCTCACGCACGCGCCTTACTTCTGCACATGCGCAGATCACTGATGACGACATCCAGGACGGTGGGCAGGGCCTCCCGCCGGTTTTACTACCGGTTCTTGTGAACCGGTCTGAATCGGGGACAACCCACCACTGGCCCACAGCCATAATTCTATGTGCCTTGCCCCCACGCATGCACACACGAACCCCCCCACTCCCCCTGCTCCTGGCACGTGATGTCACGATAGGCCCGTTTTTTGCTCTCCCCAGCCTCCAGAGCCTTCCTAGGAGTCTGGGGAGGGCGCAAACGGCCTTCCCCACCCCCCAGAGGCCCTCCGGAGGCCGAAAATGGCCCGTTTGCCAACTTCTGGTCCCACCAGGGTTTAATCTCATTAATATAATAAATATAATAATATTTTATTTTGTTTTTGATGCCTGTTTTTAAGTAGTTAGCTATTTAAGAACAAATTTTTAAAAAAGATAAAAAGGAAAGCAAATTTTGATTTCATTGTGCCATTTTCAAAGCTACCTCCTATATCTCAATACTGATGGGAAATAGCTGTCTAAAATCCAGATTCCTTCTCATTCAAGCAAGTTTATTTGTTTCAACCAAGTGAATAATATCCTGAAGATTTTTGACAATGTATATGAAATACTAACTGATGCATTTACTTTACTGAAATTTGCTCATGCAATTTAATTGCACATAAAAAAAAATTGAAACCCTTTTTTACTTGTACCATAGTCATAACTGAAAAACATGCATCACCCTCAACAGCAAGTAGAGATAAGGTAATGGAGGTGAAAACATGTGTAAGACCAGCAGATGGTGGTAGGAACAGGGAGAAAACGGTCTCTTTGCTACCACCTAGAGGTCATTTGGCTTCTGCAGCTCAGATGTAGCATACCTATGTAAAAGAAGATTGCGTGGCCAAAGAGGTTGAAGTTCCTGCAAATTCTTTGGAGCTAATTAATTCGGTCCTTGCCTCGTGTTTCTCTATTTCCAACTACCGTTTATTTTAGACTGATATGGAAGTGTAACCTTGTCATACTGCAGAGGGTCATAAAAACAGAAGAAAAAAACATAGACAATTCCATAGAAAATGCCATGGAACAGGAGAATTGGGAAAACAATCATCCCTTTTTATTCTAATTGAGAGCTGTGTGTTCTTTGCAAATGATTTGAAAGAACTGATTTAGGCTCAGATGGAGATGATTTATTAAAGGAGACCCCTTTTGCTTCTAGCTTTATTATGAAACTGAAAAAAAAGATAATACTGTGGATTTCAGAACCATCTTCATTAAATGGGGCTGCCTTAATGAATTGCAAAGGAGAAAGGGGTGTGAACACATCCAGGATGTCCCAAATTCTTTGGAAATTCACTCAGAAATATGTTAAATAAAATTATTGAAAAATAGGTTCATTAAACTCGCTTCAAAGTAGATGAGTGTCAAATGGCTTCCCACAGTTTTGTAGGTGGCTGGGGTTTAGCTTTCAGCAACATCGTGCATTGTCACTTTATCGTTGCAAATTAAATGCATAATTAGCCCCAGTCTACACCTGTTAATAGAAGCTGGAGAAATCTTCTGCTAAAAATAGAGACCTACAAATACTAAAACTGACATGTCAAGCATGAAAAAGGCAGACTAAACCAATTTTAATGATCCTGACATCTAAACATGGAGGAAAGGGTAAAAGAAGCCACTTCTGAATCAACTTTTTTTTTTGTTTCAATAAAAGGAATCCCTTAATTTCTATAATAAATAAATATTTATTATAGAATATTAGTTCTATAAATAAATAAATATTTATTTGTAGACTGTTTATTCATTATATCTTTGGCTTTTTTTTTTTTTTTTAGTTTTCTATTTTCTTTTGGTCAAAAGGAAAAGGAGAATTTCCTATTAGCACAAAAAAGATGTTGATAAAGTAAGGATATAAAATATGTGCCCAGAAGTTTCACACATTTTGTGGGGTCCCTGGAGACTCCAGATATAGGATGGAGCCAAACTTATATTTGGTTTTAGAGACTGTTCTGACTTGAACCATGATTTGATTGATGATCTTGGTAGAGGTTATTGTCAGCCTCCGCCTTTACTGCTTTGGCTGCCATAGTAACAGGGGGGGGGAAGAGCTAGGTAGCATGGGGGGGGGGAAGCATGCTGGAGGAAAACAAAACCGATAGTTAAGCCACCGGACTGGATCTTTGAAGCTGCCGTTGGGCCAATGGTCATGGCATTCCTGATTGATGATGCTGCCAGATGTGTGCTTCCACCTGACCCCTGGGAGACCTTTGGATTGGATGATATACGGTGGAAAGTGGGAGGGGATGCTTTCTATATGCAATTTTCGCGCGTATTGCCTTAGATTCTGCTTTCCTTTGGTTGCGTTCACTTCATTTTCTAGTAAAAGTACCTTTCTCTATAAACAATGGAGTTTGGGTCTTTCTTTCCTGGACTTTGAAGGAAGCACACCTGACGGTAATGCAACACCCGGACACAGAAAATGCAAATAATTAGAGTCGCGGTGGCGCAGTGGTTAGAGTGCAGTACTGAAGGCTACTTCTGCTGATCACCAGCAGTTTGGCAGATCAAATCTCACCAGGCTCAAGGTTGACTCAGTCTTCCATCCTTCCGAGATGGGTAAAATGAGGACCCAGATTGTTGGGGGCAAGAGACTGACTCTGTAAACCGCTTAGAGAGGGCTGTAAAAGCACTGTGAAGCAGTATATAAATTTAAGTGCTATTGCTATAATGAAAGATCTTCACCACACATGAGCCTGTACCTCACTTATCCTAGTTATGACAGGTGACTAGGCTAACTTTCATCACCCCACATTCATACTGAAGATGTCAAGTTCTCATTACCTCCCAATGTAGAAAAGGCACCTTACTAGATCCAATGAAATAACTACAAATATTTTCTAAAAGGCCCACCCTGCTGCCAGGTGACATGGTTGGGTGAAAATGAAACATTTCTGGGCCTGTTTATGCCAACGGATGATTTTTCATCTTTCTCTTGCATTCATTTTTTAAAAGATGGATTCTACTCTTATAAAATATTAGTTCTCAACTTTTTGAGATGAGATTTATCCTCAGTAAGCCTGATGAGATTCGCTACATGTCACTTATATGTTATTGATGTAAGAAAATCTATTCGTCTTGATGGGGAAAGATTAAAATGTGAGCCCGTGGTTGATTTAATTCTCCCGGAGCAATGCAGACAGTGCCAAGAGGCTAAATGCCATTCACTTATATCAGCTTCTGGTTGCTAAATATCCATCCTAGACGTGTCAAATGAAAGGAAGGCTTGCTCTTGAGACATCTGAAAGTGATAGAAGCCTGTATTATCTTGTCACTGGCATGGATAACAATGTTGGGCATCAATTTATTTCCCTCTTTGTGCTACCAGTGGCTTCATTTACTTTGATTGTGAAACATAGAAGAGTTTATATGATAAAGAGCGGCACAGCCTATGACTACTAAAGAGGTCAGAAACCAAAGGCAGCTTTGAGAGACATTAGAGAACGTTCCTCTTCTCTACTGGACACGATCATTTTCCTTCAAAGTTGCAACATTCTTGCCACTTTCCGTATTTTATATGAAATCTTCTTCTGGATTTTTACACTTAAAATTTTACAATAGGAATTGATAATGAGAGGGAAAGGGAGAGGGGGAGGGAGAAGGAGAAAGGGAAGAGAGAAGTCTTGAAGAATCCGAAAGGCCACTGGGTAAAAGACCGAGCAGAGTAGTTTGTGATGACACAGCAATGAACAAGTTTAAGTTACTAGGAAGAAGTTTTGCCTAACTCATCTGCTCTTTGAGTTGCTTCTGTTTCATCATTCAGCAGTTGCAAGTCCAGCAGCATTCCCTTCCCCCCATGTACACATCGCACCACACCCTCTGGAGGCAGAAATTACACGCTAAGCCAGCATTTTTCAAACTCGGCAATGTTCAGACAAGTGGACTGAGGAATTCTGGGAATCTGAAGTCCACGTGTCTTAAAGTGGCCGAGTTGGAGAAACATTGTTCTGACCCTTCTTAGACCATTTAGAAATGTCTGCTCTCCATATCCATGGTGTTCCTACTCATCCAAAATGAGTAGAACATCCAATTTAGACATCCAAAGTCTAAAATTCTGGACTTTTTTTTTTTTTGCTTTGATTTATATGCCGCCCTTCTCCGGAGACTCAGGGCGGCTTACAGTGCGTTAAAAGCAATAGCCTTCATACTTTTGTATATTTATACAAAGTCAACTTAATATTAGGATTTTAATTTAATTCTCCAAGAGCTTTTTTACTATAGGAAAAAAAGAACTAAATGAAAATTGCACTGATTTAGGTTCTGAAATATATAAGTATATATATTCTCTCTATCTATCTATTTATCTATCCATCTATCATCTATGTCTGTCTGTGTCTCTGTCTGTCTGTCTATCTATCTATCTATCTATCTATCTATCTATCTATCTATCATCTATCTATCTATCTATCTATCTATCCATCTTCTATGTCTCTGTCTATCTATCTCTCTATCTATCTATCTTTTATGTCTTTCTGTCTGTTTATCTCTGTCAGTCTATCTCTATCTCTCTCATCTGTCTGTCTGTCTATCTATCTATCTATCTATCTATCTATCTATCTATCTATCTATTGTCTGCCTGCCTGCCTGCCTGCCTGCCTGCCTGCCTGCCTGCCTGCCTATCTATCTATCTATCTATCTATCTATCTATCTATCTATCTATCTATCTATCTATCTTTCTATGTCTCTAGCTATCTGTCTGCTGTCTCTGTCTGTCTGTCTGTCTATCTATCTTCTATGTCTCTATCTATCTATCTGTCTGTCTGTCTATCTATCTATCTTCTATCTCTGTCTGTCTGTCTATCTCTGTCTGTCTGTCTCTCTGTCTGTCTGTCTATCTTCTATGTCTATCTGTCTGTCTGTCTGTCTATCTATCTTTTTCTCTGTCTGTCTGTTTATCTCTGTCTCTGTCTGTCTGTCCATCTAGATGTATCTATCTATCTATCTATCTATCGATCTATCTATCTATCGATCTATCTATCTATCTATCTATCCTCTATCTATTGAATTGGAACTCAAATAGTATCAATTCAAATATCTAATTAATCATTCAAATATTGAACAAATCTTGTATTGTTGGTGGAAGCAAAAGGCATCTTAAATGAACGTGTATTTTGAATCATAGATAAACCACATTTTAGATATCCTTCTTGGTGGTCATTGTGAGTTTTAGATTGAAGACCATATACTGTATATTAGCTCAAGTAAACATCCCTTCTTGGAGTAATTTTGGCTGTTTCACAGAATCATGTAAAAAGTTTTGGGGTTATTTTCCTGCAATGTGTTACTGGTTTTTTGTTTTGTTTTGTTTTTACAATTTTTTTCCTTTCTTCATAAGTTACTAAAGCTAAAATAGACAACAATCTGCCACTGCATTTTGTCCGTCATGTTGGTTTTACTTGACTAAGTAAATGACAAGAAATATTTTCATGTAGCCAGAAGATCTCCATAAACAATTGCTCTTAATTATAAGGACTTGGAATCAGTTGTCTTTGGTGGACACAACCACAATCCATTTCTTAAATACCTTTAACTTCAATACCATCAAAGTGAGAGACAGGACAGCCGGCGAGAAGGAATTAAAAGGCTTGTCGTCCAGTTCCTCGCAGAATATTCCACTTGTGATGGATTCACAAAGAAACAGGAATGTGATAAGCAAAGCTTGCAGGATGTGAGACTCCAGGGGTGGGGGAGATAAGTTGACAGGATTTGTACATTAGCTCAAGAGCCTCTTTTTAGCTGAGAATTTACACTGATCCCAAGTGGTCCACTTCAAATTAAGAAACAAATGTGGAATGAGGAGGAAAACTAAAATAAGCCTTCTGAAATTTCAGGTGTACATTCAGCATTTGGACCCCCCTTGTAGTAGTTAGCATTCATATTAATAGGACAGCAGGGGAGGAAGCCAGGAGGAACAAGAGCAAGAAAGTAAACTTGTCAGCTGTTACAACCCTGTCAAGAAAGTTGAAGAAAAGAACGTAACAGCTTCCTGTTGAACGACGAGTACAATAAATTGTTCAGTAGCTGAATGAGCCACATTATGTGATGATAGAGGCAATCTCCATATGCTACCTAGATTCCTATAATAGCCTGCCAAAAATTCAATTGAATTATCCATCCCATACAATGCCCAATCCTAGCATAGATTTGAACCATCAAAAGCAACAGAAATGCAGGATGATAAATACGCAAAGGAGAGCATCTCGTCCAAAGCCTGTCCGTTGCATGTACCTTCTGCTATGGTATCCCATGATAGATGGTCATTATTACAATTTATGACACAAAATTCCACAGTTTAATTGTGCATGCTGTAAGGAGTAGTGTGGTGGCTTAGAGGTGGAGCTGTCACCTCACAATCATGCGGTTGTGAGTTAGATCCTAAGCAGTGGCAGATGTTTCTCTCTCTGGGCACAATGAGTAATTGTCTGCTGTGAACTCCACATAGGCATCAGGAAGGGCATCTGGCCAGTAAACGCTCAGCTCTGTTCAGTTGCCCTGACACCAACCCTAATGGAAGAGATTACAGGGTCATTAAAATAAAAAAAAATGTGCATGCTATAAAGTACTTTCTTTTATGGGTTCTGTTTCCTTCCAACCAGCTTCCTTGACTATTCCTTGAATAGTCTGGTCCTATTCACTGATCCCTTTGTCCATACCATATATTATATGTCTCAGTCATGACCCTGATCAGATGCCTCCTGGTAAGTTACAGACTCTCAAACATGCTGGCACTTTATCACAAGCAGATGTTTATACAATAATCCCCATATTTTTCTTCTGCTGAATGTTGCATCTCATCTAGCAGGCTCCAAAACCTGCTGACCTCTAGGTCAGTCGTTCAAAGCTTTGCTATTCATAATTAAGTTAATTTGATGAAGTATGAAAAGACTTTAAGGAAATAGTTAATGGCAAAACAGACTGCTTTCAGTTCTATATGGAAAACACTTTTGGACTTTTTACTCAAAGATTAGAAAGATAAAAATGGAGTTTTGACTGTGAGATTTGATGATTAGATGTGTTTGTATAGTATAGTATAGTTTATTGAATAGCCCGAAGGTCTTTTCAAACAAAACAGAAAAGAAAAGGGGAAAAAGATAAAACGGTTACAAAAATAGCAATCTAAAAATATATGATAGATGACGTTAAAATTTTACAATATCAATTTTCAATAGCTAAGTTGCCAAGACTAGATAACCCAAATAGGATAGCTCCTCTCTAACTGAGCTCATCTTCCTTACAATCGATAAAATGTTTTTTGATATAACTGGCTCGTATTGCTGTCATTCTTTTAAGATATCGAGTGATCGCTCTTACCAGGGGAGGAGAGTCAGCCCTCAACAGAAATGCTAGTTTTGGGCTTATATTCCAGTGGGGAAATTTATTTATAATTGGGGACAGATATTGTTTTCTTACTTCTTGATAGAGACTACATTCGAATATTATATGCGCCGTGTCCTCCACGACGTTTACCCCACATATGCATATTCTTTTGTCATACGGGATTTTCCGATAATGGCCGAATCTAACGTTTGTATCTAGAAGTTCGAATCTAAACTTAACAAATAACTGTCTCTCCACTGATGGCATTTCTAAATGTAAATACTTTTCCAGAGTGAAAGTTGTTTTAACTGCTGTCAGCAGTTTAAGGGAATGATTAGTTGAAAGGGTTGCCATGTCCATTTGCCCATGTATATCTTTAATCCGTTGTTTAACTTGGTTCAGTGTGTCACACAACGGGAACCCTACGCCATATCGGTTCAATATTTCTGACAGCCGGGTTAGCCAGGAATACCTTTGAGGATTTGAAATCTGCTGTTCCTCTAGACATATTTTGGGGAGTCTGCTGGCATCCATCTGGGTCATTTTTAGCCAGTAGGCTACCGCCCTAGTGATTGTATAGGTGTACAGTGAGAAATGTCCCAATTCAGCTCTGACGGCTGCAGCTGAAGTGGAATTGTTTACCCCAAGCATCCTCCTGTGTTTGTACTGTTGGAGTTTAACCGATATACATTTTATTTTAGATTTTTATGTACTTGCTTTAATTTAAAGGAGAGGATCTTTTATAGATATTTGGCAATAGAAATATTTAATAACATGTCTATTTGAGGAATTGATAGTATGATGCATTTATGAGCTATATGTTTTATTTACTAAGACAGTATGATATTATATATTGTTTGGTATTTATATCTTTTATATTTTTAGTGTTGTAACACTTTTTTTTTTTTTGGTTAAACCAAAACAAGAGTGTATTTTATCCTATACCTGTATTCATATTGTTGGGAGTAAATTATTATTATTATTTTTTGCTGGGTTTTTATACCACTTTTTACACTTTTTCACTGTAACTTTGTATTGTTGTTGTTTTCAAATTTTTGAAACTTGATAAAATTCTTTAAAAAGAAAAAGGGGTTTAAGAAGTAGTGTCAACATATTATTGGTTTCCTAATATTTATTTATTGAATTGAATTGAATTTGTATACCGCCCTACTCCCGAAGGACTCATTAAAACTTGTGTAGAATATGAAGGAACAGAAAGAGGTGGAATTATTATAAACACTAAATTTACATAAATGTAGTATTAAAGCATGTCGTAGTACTAAGGTCTAGCAACAAGTACCATTTTAGATCTAATTGTAGGATATACCGTCTTCATAAACATTAATTTCTGTCTACTGTCTATAAAGGTTGAGGATTTTCGATAAAGGCTGAATGTGTATTAATGATCACTCGGGGTATTCATTATTTATCTGCTCCTCAATTTGAACAAATGGAAATGTCATTTATTCATTTAGTTATGTGAAACATGGAAAATGGATAGGCCCACTGCTCTCTGAAGGCTCTCCGTCCCTTGAATGAATTTGTGCATCCTAAAAGCAAATATAAAATTGTGGCAAATATAAAATGAGTGTGGGAATGTTTAATGGAAGCCATGCATATTCTTTGACTAATATTATACAAAATATTCCAAAGAATAATGGTAGTAAGATAAGATGTTACCTGAAAAGCTCCAATAATTCCCTTTTTTTAAGCCCAAAGCTGAATGGACTCTTCAATTTAGGCCTATCCACATGCCACAATATATTTGCATCATTTCAGCTCCATCTCTGCACTACCGTATCAGGTGCATCAAATGAAAACTCTGTATTCCCCACTTTCTAGCATTTTCTTTGCTCTAGGTGATGTATTTACAGAAGAGCCTTGTCCTATTGCTTATGATGTCCCAGGCATGCTCTAATAACATCATAACAATATATGTCCAATGGGATAATGTCTTAGGCAGATATAAATTCATGCGTGCATAACCATGGACAACTGATTGCAACAACAAATGACCCAACTAAAAATGAGATTATGTTAATAAATTTGGGATGGCACTGAGATGAAACCTCAATGGAAACAAACAGGAAACAGGAAAGAGGAACAAGAAAGAACAGAAAAATGGGAAAGAGGAACAGGAAAGAGCTGTCAAGAGCAAAAGATCAAGACCATACAGTCGTTCAAAGATGTAATGCTCAAACTTATACACAAAAATATAGTCAACTAAATTCAGTACTAAATTGACACTAGATAAGGGTCAGGTGGGATTGGACCAGGGACATTTGTGATAATGCAATAATTCTAAACTAATGATAGGCTTAACTCCACCCACCAGCTCTTCCTGTTCTTCTCTTACAACAGCATTAAAACAATGGGAAGGATGAGTAGCTTTGATATTATTATTTTTTTGGTAGTAGATTTTTTTTGCTTTGCCCATACTGTATGTTCTGTTGTTATCAAGATTTGGGAATGGAGGTATCAGATGTCATGGAACCCACAAGAAAGTGAACATTGCATCTTCCAGTTTTCTCTTGAGACTTGTTGAAGAAGGAGGAAGTGGAGACACTATTCCTGAATCTGAAAGGACTTTGAAATAGGAGTAAAATGCCAATATTTGGGGGAAAAAAATAGTTTTGGTTATTTCAAAGTCTACTGTCTATGAGCTGTTGGGAGGGAAGCACCCTGATTGGTAAGCATATTTGCTAATTTTGTACTGAATGCGATAACATTTGTGTTCAATGATAAACTCAATAGAAAATAAGAATAATAATTGCACTCTTATACACTGTATTCCCTACTGGTATCTCTTTGCATTCAATCAAAACCACAAAGAAATGTCTGTACATTCTGAAGTTAAAATCTCCTGATTAATAAGCGTAATATTCTGTTGTTTTAAAGAATGACAGGAAGAAAGATAATTCTAAATTCCATCTACATACTATTGACAATAGTATGTACATCAGAGTCTGCTGTAACAGATGATGGACAGTTTCTACCAACAATGCTTCGATTTGGCTAATAATTTTATGCAATATGTTTTACGTCTCTTGCTTCTCTGCCAACCCTGATTTTCTTGCTGCTGAATACAAATGAAGAGGGAAACAGCTTTTGCTGAGCTTTACAGCACATAATTAAAACTCTATGTCTCCTCGCTCTTTACAATGTAAACGCAATGAAACACGTCTGTTTAAAAAGTGCACAGAAAGAGAGAGAGAGAGAGAAAGAGAATTTTCAACTAAACAGTTGGTCAAAAATATTTCTTTTAGCAATCCTCATCAGCTCCAATACAGATTTGCAAAGGTAGGTAGAATTCACATGGAAACCAATCTGTAAAAAATCAGATTCTGAAATCGGTTTTATAACTGAAGCGCCTGGGGAACATTGCTTTCTTATTTTTAAGCCTTAAAATGGATATGCTAGTTGAAAGAGTTTGATAGGTTAGCCAATCTCCTTTCTCCTTGACAGAAGGATTACAGACATCAGCATTCCTCATTTAAAATATGTTTTATACTTAACACTGTTGTTGGTCCATCCTCGGAAATGGAAAAGAGAACCAAATCTATTTGTACGCAGGAAAACATATGTGCACAAAATAGAAACCAATCCATCAAGAAAAGCTATGGAAGAATCCTTCAAGCAATACACCAACACACAAAAAGTAATTCAAATCCTGAGGCTTTGAGTTGGTTGGTTACAAGGGGTTGTGGGCAAATAGTCTGAGATGTACTTCTTAGAAGAAATTGTAATAGACAAAGAGGAGTAAATTAAAGAAACCAGTTGCATGTGCAGACAGGTGTCACTCTCTCCCTGATGTACATGTGAAATATACCAGCAAATAGGGTTGCCAGGTCTGCTTCCAAAAAATAGCGGACAAGCCGGGGGGGGGGGCGCTTAAGTAGTAAAAAAATAAAAAAAATTACAATTAAATTATACATTTTCTTACAAACATTTTAACACGTATTAAAATAATCACTTCAAAACTTTACTTAAAATTCAAAACATCAAATATATTATAATAATATGTAAAATATTAAATTTCATTTTACTTTGCTGTCGTGTGTATTTTTTATTTGACTGCGCAGCTTGGATCAATTCTTTGTGTTTAAGGAATAATTCTTTAATTTCAGTACAACGTTGAGCAATATTAAAAAAATATACAAAGTTCACTTCGAACTGATGGTACAAGCAGTCGGTTACGTTCGTCAGTCCACAAATTTCCCATGACGCTGAAAATTCGTTCAACATTTGCATTTGATACCGGAATTGATGCACAATACTGGAACAGTTTCAGTAAACTCGGAGCTGGCTCTTTCTTGAAAAAGGATGTCCACTTATCAAGGGATGAATCGCCCTGCAGATGAACATAAACTTCTTCTAAGGCAGAAATTTCATCGAAGAGAGTGTTGGGTGGAAGTTCTTCTCGCCATGGTGATAATAACCAGATGTTCGTCATTTCTTCTAAAGTTGGAGGATTATTGCGATCAATTAGATTGAAACAACTTAGCATCTCATATATTGAATCGGTGAAATTATACCACTTTTCTAGGTACGCAATGGCTCTTTGATACACGTTGATGGCTTCTTTCTTGAACTTTTGCACGGCATTCTCAGGCAAATGTTTTTTATGTAAGGCAAATAAAACTTTCATTCCAAAAAACTGCTCATTGTATTTTTTTTGCAAATAATCACGCAGCTTGCACATGATAATGTGAAGATCACATGCAAGAATTTTCTTGCTTTCCAGTTTCAGTAGGGTGTCTTGCATTATTGACATGAAGAAGTGCTTGAAATATAAATACAATTCTGAAATTGTTGGTTCATCGTCCTTTGCGAGTTCATTTTCCTGATCCGAAATAAGGTTCCAGATAACCTTATGGCACTCATCAGATCCAAGAGAAATAAAATACGATTTTAGAGGTATCCAGTTTAAAAAAAGTCTTTCGACCGCTTTAAACAAACTTAACCAACGTGTTGGAACATGGCGCAAAACTTCATGGAATTCTGACTTGCAAAACTCAAAAAATGATTTCAACTCTTCTCGTTTCTTCGCAGAATTCAAAAATTCGGCAAAAATCTTCAGCACTACATTTTCGATATCAAAAGATAACTGCTTTAATGCATTTTTTGCGCTGTTGTGTAAAATGTGATTATTGCAATGAGCAGCTACAATATTGTCATTTTCCAGCAATAATTTTTGGTAAACAGATTTGTTCACTCCATAATTGACCGATGCATTATCTGCTGAGTAAGCTGAAACATTATTTATTTCCAATTCGTTATCACTAAGAACTCGACACAGCTGATTTTTTATTAATGTAGAATCTTCGAAAGAATCCTCATAAAAGTCTAAAATTTTCACACACAGTCCTTCTTCACAAGTAAAATATTGTGCAACAACAGGATACATTTTGCGATTTCCCTTGTTTGATGCGTCAGTGGAGAGAGAAAATGGAATTCCAGTTTTAAGATCATTGAGAACCAATTCAATAGAAAAAGGATACAAAACCTCATTGACAATAGCTGATGATTTGGTTCTTCCACAAGACATCTTTTTTACAATTTCTGAATCATCAAAAATTTGCTTCATTAACTTAATATCACAATCTTGAGGCAGGAAAGAAATATGGTGTTTGATCCCAAGGTAAATTTCAGCCATTTCAGCTACAGTCACTTTCTCACTGAAAGAGGAGTCTTTAACAATGAAAAACGAATTGATTTGCTTGTTGCTGGAAGCTATTTTCTCCTTATCTAAATGATTTTTTGTGCTTGCATGCTGTGTGACAGCTTTTATACCATTATATTCAATTGTGAACGATTTCTGACACAATTTACCGTAGGCCGTCGTATTTGTTCTGTCGGTTTCGTTGTTGGTAATCCATGCAAAAGTAGCTTCCCAGTCTTTGGTGTACTTGCACACTCCTCTCTTTCGTTTTAAAGAATTCGAAATCTCGCCGCTGTCACTCTCATCACTTGACGCCATTTTAGGTCAGTTGACACAAGCTACAATACATTTTAAAAATGTGGACTGTACATAATTTTATAATATATTTTTATTTTAATCTCATCGTTAATTTTTTCGGAGAATCGAGTTCAATGGATATTCGATCTTTGTCTCATTCTAACTTATGAAAAAAAAGACAAAACGCGATTCTCCTATCCTTATTCTCTTAGACTGTACAGCTTTAGATTACGTACCATTTCATCATAAAGCTTTTGAATAAAAAAAATGTCCACTATTTTGTGAAAAAAAATAGTGAACATAATGTGAAAAAAGCAGACTGTCCGCTCAAATAGTGGACACCTGGCAAGGGTACCAGCAAAACCTAACTGGATATAGAATTTGCCTTTCTTTTATTTCTATGTTTGTTGTGAGGAAGCAAAATACAACAGGTCAGAAATGAACTAGGGAGTTTCAGAGATGAAAATGCAGGAAGGGATACATTTTGTGGGAAATAGAATGGAAAACCAGAGAAGATATACTGATAAAGACACTGATATTTTGAGAAATAAAGAGATAACCACCAAAGCTAAATCTCAGAAGGCAGTTGTGACACTTAAGGACAGAGATTGGAGGTGCCTATATTTGAGATTGGTGTTTATTATTTTCAAAGGGCAGATCCAAAGATGTAGAAAAGATGAAAGGCCAAATTATATTACAAAAATGTATACAACAGATGGAAACATGTTACAGACTAAAACATCATGTACACAAAATAATCTTTTATTGGACTGATTAAAATAGAAAAATAAATGATGAATGGGGTGTTGGTTAGTTATTAACATTAGTAAAAATATGTATTTTAATATGGATACAGAGGTTCAAGCAGATATATTTTATAGAATACATATACTTCATGCATATATAATGGAATGCACATAATACAAAATGCATATAAAAAGACAGTTATTGAAGAATTAAATGTATTTCATGGAAGGTAAAAGATCTTTTGTTAGCTCTGTTCAAGCGCAAAATAAAGAAGAAGAAAAATACTGATACTACCATCTTTGGAAAAATATAAATATATATTTATATAAACATAAAATATAAACTTCCATAGAACTAGTTTTGCATAAAATAACGTTGATCCAGATAAAATGCAGCAAGGATTAACGATTACCGGTAATGAATATGATATGGAGATTTAGTGATTTTTTTTACCTTCTATATCCAGAGGTAAATTGTAATTTATTTATTTTATTTATTTATTTGTTCAACTTGTATGCCGCCTTTCTCCGAAGACTCAGGGCGGCTTACAATGCATTTAAAAACATTAAAAATTAAAACATTAAAAATTAAAACATTAAAAACAATTAAAACCCATTCACACCATTCAAGGCCGGATCTCGCCAGATCGCAAGAGCGAGATCAACGGCCCCAGGCCTGCCGGAAAACCCAGGTCTTCACCGCTTTTCGGAAGGCCAATAGGGTGGGGATGGTCCGGGCCTCAGGAGGTAACTGGTTCCAGAGAGCCGGGGCAGCCACAGAGAAGGTCCTCCCACATGGGCCCGCCAGCCGGCACTGTTTAGCTGACAGGACCCAGAGGAGACCAACTCTGTGGGATCTTACCGGTCGCTGGGAGCTATGCGGTAGAAGGTGGTCTGAAAGATAACCTGGCCCTAAGCCATGTAGGGCTTTAAAGGTAATAACCAACACCTTGAATTGTGACCGGAGACCAATAGGGAGCCAGTGCAGCTCGTGGAGAATTGGTGTAATGTGGGTGTACCTAGGTGCACCCACAACAGCTCGCGCAGCTGCGTTCTGGACCAACTGTAGTCTCTGAACACTTTTCAAGGGTAGCCCCATGTAGAGCGTGTTACAATAATCTAACCGTGAGGTGACAAGGGCATGAGTGACTGTGAGGAGAGCCTCCTGATCCAAGTAGGGTCACAATTGGTGCACCAGGCAAACTTATGCAAAGGTCCCCCTAGCCACCGCTGACAGATGTTGCTCTAATCTTAGCTGTGAGTCTAGGAGGACACCCAAATTGCGAGCCTGTTCTGAGGGGGACAATTTCTCCCCCCCCCCAGAACCAAGGATGGACAATCAACATAGTCTTTAGGAGGCAATACCCACAGCCACTCGGTCTTGTCTGGGTTAAGTCTGAGCCTGTTGACTCCCATTCAGACCCTCACAGCCTCCAGGCATGTAAAAAATATTGGTTTTACAAAAGTGTAGATAGGTAGGTAGGTAGGTAGGTAGGTAGGTAAGTAGGTAGGTAGGTAGGTAGGTAGGTAGGTAGATAGACAGACAGACAGATAGATAGAGATATAGAGAGGGAGATAGATATAGAGATATAGAGATATAGATATCTCCAAGATAAAGACCTGACTACACTTGATACAATCCTGGCATATACCAAAATAGCTAACATAGCTATTTATCTTTCTTTGTATTTCTATGCTTGTTACGAGGTAGCAAACTTTAACAGTTGGGGAAAGGAGCTAGATGTTTCAGGGTCTGAAGGGAATTCACTGAATGGGCAGCAGGCACCGAGGAAGAGAAACGAACAAGCTGTTATACACAGAACAACCAAATCTAAGTTAGCACAGAGAGGAACTCAGAGGCCCTTTGGGAAATAGGAGGAAACAAAGGAAGCCAAAAACAGAACTGAGGTGTGGCTGAAATGCTGAGAAAAGAGAAATCCACCTTGAAGTATGGTCCTGGGAGTATTATCTATCCCTAGGCGGTTGTTATAATGCACACACAAGAAAGAGGCGGAGATCCATGGCTGTGTGTCAGAAGTACACAAACACTATCTACAGACTACATGTCTCACCGTCTGTAGGAGAAGGACAGGCAGAGCCTGGGGTAGAGTCAAAAGAGGATAAATGACCCAGGTCCAACTCTACTTGAACTCTGTTGACCCTTATCTAGTGTCTATTTAGTGTTGACCTAGTCCACTGACTAGGTTTTTGTGCAAAGGCATGAGCAATAAATCAGCTTAACATGTGGTCCTGATTTTTCATGCCTGACATTAATCTAGTCAACTAACAGTCAGCACTAAATTGGCACAATATAAGAGACATTAACAGCATTCAAGAGGGGTTGGGCTTAGACCATTTGTGGCAATGTAATAACTCTAGGCTGATGACTCTCTTGACTCCTCTCCCAGCTCTGTCTGTCCTTCTCCTACACCATCACTGCTTTTGAACCTCCTTCAAATTAGATCAGACCTCAGGTGTTGGTCTCCTCTTTTTTTTTTTTTCTTGTTTTGCCTTTCAGGGGTCAGAAAGGGTATCTTAACCTATCCATGCACAACCCTACCCCCTTCCAAAAATCATGTCCTTGCATGGCACCGTACACCATGCAAATCTAGGGTAATCTCGTCCTTCAGTGGAGTAGAATAAGATTTGTTATTAGAGAGAAAATTTTAGAAGGATTGAAAACCAAGGCCTCCCCTGTCTACATACAGGTGAACACACAAGGCTCCAGAAGGTAGGCATTGTGAAAAATGTGTTTGAAAACATCTATTTAAATACCAGAGTCATTAATTCAAATAGCTTTCGTGCCTCCAAGAGCCTTTAATCATATGAATGTACTAATTTATTCTACGAAAATTATATGCAGCCCATAGAAAATATGTTATAGAGTTTATTTTAATGGCCCACACATAAACAGATACTGAAGTAATATATGTAAACACATAAAAATTAATAACTTGCACTTCAAGAAGGAAAATAAGGGGGAAACCTTTTCTGGTCCAGCTTGCAACATTTCCCCCACTTTTCTGTTTTGGTTGCTGATTAATTTTTCATGGACCTTAAATTTTCTTGACAACAACAGCCAAAACTTGCAACTCACCTTCATTTATGTCAGAGCTCACAAATGCTTTTAGCATATGATTAAACAATGCAGTCACTGGCGAAGGAACTCTGGAAAGGTGCTAGCTATAAATCAGGAAGCCTATTCAGCCTATGGATCTCCTATTTGTAAGCTGCAGACGGGATCTTTAATGGAGCTGAAAATGATGAGCGGGAGAGAGACCTTTGCTCACAGTGTGCCCTTTTTCAGACCCATCAGCAATTACGTCACCTGCATTTTGCAGTTTGCGCTGTCTGGCAGGGCTCAAAAGAAGCGAAAACAGCCCCATCAGGCACGGACTAGATTTCAGACGCTTCCTGCCTGGGAAGCCTTGGATGGGGACTGTTTCCCAGAAGGTTCACAATCAAGGACGGGGGTGAAAAAAATCGGCCTGAATAAATCTTAGTAGAAGGCAGGTTGGTCAATTCATTTGCAAGCTTGGTGGGTCAATGTTTGAAGAGGCTTCTTTGCATTTCAGGCAAGTCCATTGGCCCTTTGAGATTCTCAGAGGTTATTGTGCCCTCTACTGGATAGGATGGGGATTTTCCAAAGCTCTCCATTTTAGATTTAATCTTTTGTTTTCCCTGCTATACATAGCAATTACAAGTTAAAGTCTGCATTTAATAAACACGCCATCTTGATCTTGGCTTGAAACTCATTTATTGGCCAAACAGCTGCTGAATTTGAGGACCCAGTTTGTGGGGGCAATAAGCTGACTTTGTATAAATATACAAAAGTATGAAGGCTATTGCTTAGCGCATGGTAAGCCGCCCTGAGTCTCCGGAGAAGGGCGGCATATAAATCAAATTAAAAAAAATTCTCTTATGTTCATAACAGTAAAGAGGAGGAGGAGGAGGAGGAGGAGGAGGAAGAGGAGGAAGACAAACCTACTCATCAGTCAATACCAAATTCCATAACAGGAGTTATTAATGGTTAGAGACTGAGCTTTTTCTTTCCTTATAGCAGTTTGATGGCACCCATCCAGGAACTCAGGGCTGCTGAAATTGTGCTACCGATTCTGCCTTAAAGGAGACAAGTGTGTGTGTGTGGGGGGGTATCTCTTTCTAATGAGGCCCCCGAAGCAAGTTGCACTCCTTAATGATTCTCGTCAGGAACATTATTTTGCCTAACCCAGAGACAATGCTCTGAAATGGGTGTTTCTCTTACAGAAATTTCACAAGCTTTGTTGATAGAGTGCACCGTATTCACTGGCAGCAAATAACTGAAAAGGTTGTAGGAAATGCGTCCCACACAATATAATATTTATTTAAGCAAACTAATAAAAGCAGTGAGCAAACACAAGAAATTCAAGTCCCAGAGGTAGTTAATGATGCAGGCTATTTCGATGCAATTCATGGTTTATCAAACCTGGAGACATTTTTTTAAAAAGGTCTTTTACTGGAGTAGAGAAATACATGACAATTTAAAACTTCTTATGTTGGTTTTGTGCACTAAGTTGCATATATAAAAAAGTCCTTCTCCTTTCATTTTGACAGGCATTGGCTGTCTTCCTAAATATTTTTTTTTTATGGCAAGATAGCAAAGTCTGTCTTATTTTGGTATTTTGCAAACACACTCTTACAAAGATTGATTTCTTCGTTTCCTAGATGATAACAATTTCAGCATCACTCAGATGTGGTTTACTGGGCAAATTCTCTAGAGCTATTTTCTCTGTTTGTAATAAGAGTTGCAGTATCTTCTCCGTGGATGTAAAATGTGGAAATCTCTTTAGGAGGGGTGGGGTGCAGGAGGTACCTTTGTAATATTTACAAACGTTGTGCTAATTCCAGGCTGTAATGTTGCCAGGTGTCCACTATTTGAGCGGACAGTCCACTTTTTTCACATTATGTTCACTATTTTTTTTCACAAAATAGTAGACATTTTTTTTATTCAAAAGCTTTATGATGAAATTAAAATGTAATTTAATATTTTACATATTATTATAATATATTTGATGTTTTGAATTTTAAGTAAAGTTTTGAAGTGATTATTTTAATACATGTTAAAATGTTTGTAAGAAAATATATAATTTAATTGTAATTTTTTTTTTATTTTTTTACTACTTAACCAACCCCTCCCCTGCTTGTCCGCTATTTTTTGGAAGCAGACCTGGCAACCCTACAAGGCTGTGTGGGTTGTTCAGGCTTCTTCCTGGGAAAATCCATTCAAATAGAACTTTTATGACCTTTGCTGCATATGGAGTCCTTTTGTCAAATAGTAAAATAATTCCTGGGAGCAAGTTGGTGCCATGGTTAAGGCGTCAGGGTAGAATCCAGGAGACTGGGAGTTCTAGTCCTGCCTTAGGCATGAAGCTAACTGGGTGACCTTGAGTCAGTCATTCTCTCTTAGCCCTCACCCACTCAATTAAGAAGGAAATGAGAGGATGGGATGGAGGGTGGTGAGCCTAAGGGAGATATATCAGTATGTCTTTGTGACCATGTAATCTGGTCCTACTATGATTTTAAAAAAAATCAAACAGTTATCATAATTGCCCACCATAGAAAGGAGCAGAGGAAGATGACCAAAGGTCATGAAGACAACCGGCTGGCTATTACAATCAATGAATCAGTCAAGAAATGTCAACATCTAATTTAGTGGCCCCCAACCTTTTGGGGACTGGGTCTTCTATAGACGGGGGGCAGGGGGAGAGGCATGGTTTTGCACCCTGCATGGATCCCTTGCATGCATGGATGGGCTTCTCTCACTTGCACGAACCAATTCCTGGAGGGCCACAGACCAGTGCCAGGCCATGGTCAGAGGGTTGGGAACCTCTAATCTAACTGACCTTGGATGACTTTGAAAAACTAAGAAGGGATAGACTTGGTTAGTGCTTGGACAAGGAGCAACATGAAAACCTAGGGCTGAAGACTAAATTGAGAAGGGAGGGAGGGAGGGAGGGAAAGTATTTTTTATGCTGAATGCCAAATAAATTTTTGCAGTATGATTTTGACTTCTTGATTTGAGTCTTCACTATCAGCTTTTTGCATTCTCGCAGCCTCTTTTCACTACCTCCCCCCAAGTGCGATCTGCCGTTGAGCTTTAATTTTAGTCATCTTTATAAAACTGTATAAAAGGTTAATTAAAGCACAGATCTTCATGAGCTAAAGTTCCTGGTACAATGGGTGTTTGAGAGCATAAAGCAGCAGATCTTATCCCAGAATTGTCTTGATCAGTCCTCACTTCTGGAAAGAAATGGATTCCAAACAGCAGGAAGCCCAGGCCGATATCAGTTTTAAATTGTTTTAAATTTCTTTAAAAGAAGATAAGGAACATTCCTATCTGGTTGACTAACGGAGGGTTTTCCTTTGTGTTTATAAGAGAGAAAGAGAGAAGTAGATGATTAGATTGTGTATTTGGCATATTTTATTTTTTCTGGTTGCTTGGGGAAAAGTCTCCCTCCCTCCCTCCCTTCCTTCCAATTGGTTGAGAGAAATACCTATTTAGCTGGAGTTCCACCGAAATGACAACTACTTATTGATAAGTAATTATTTTCAGGGCAATTGGCCTTTAAAAAGAAAATTTCAGCAATATAGTGGAGCCAATTATTGAAATACACCAGTTGAAGAGGGATATAGACTGGACATTCCCCATATACGATTTAACCCCAAATGAGGAAAGAATGCACGGAACAGATTTTGATCCATGAACCTTCTGAACAGGCCCTGAAGTTCCCCCGGAGACGTTCTAGTCTAGTTCAATGCCTAGTGACTCTTTGATGAAGGACATGCACTTTTATTGGAAGTTTACTGGAATATTCTTTTTTTTAGGATAAAAAAAATACAAGATCCCTAATGATCTCTTGTCCCTTCAACATCACTTTCTCAAAATCATATTTATAAATAAGTTTCTTTAATGGGAGCTGCATAGCTTATTATGACAGACATTCCAGTGGGAAAATGGGCCTTGGATGAATTAGGAATCAGAAGAAAATCAGTCAGTCCTAGTCAGCGGATTGGTAAATAGTGTGTGTTTGTGTGTGTGTGCGTGTTTGTTTGCACACGCATGCACACACACATGTTAATAGTTAAGTAGAAATGGGTAATTGGAGAAGAAGGGTGAAGGCATTCTTTGGAAGAGTCTATGGAAGAGCAATGGTGCCAAATACTTCATGTCATCACTTGTATGACAACAACATGTCTGATATTATCCTGGCGGCTATTATGGGGTGAAGTAGGAGGATCCACTTGGACAGCTAGCAGGGGCATCTGTGAACTTCCATTTTCTTTTTGTCTAGACTAAATATCAAGCCTGAAGCTGAAGCTCAAATACTTTGGCCACGGAATGAGGAGACTTCTTGGAGAAGACCCAGATGTTAGGAAAGATGGAAGGTGAAAGGAGAAGGGGACGGCAGAGGGTGAGATGGTTAGATGGTGTCATCAATGCAATGAACATGAATTTGGACAAACTCTGGGACACAGTGGAGGACAGGGAGGCCCTGGTGAGCTACGGTCCATGGGCTTGCGAAGAGTAAGACATTACTTAGCGACTGACCGACAACAACAACGAAGTATCAAGAGTGTGCTTTGCCCAAAGGCAACTGAGGCAGGGAACATTCCTCCTGCAATGCTTCTGATCATCTTCAACTTGAAGGTGTGGGGAAAGGTTCTTGGAGGGGTTTCACAACTTTATGGAGACTTATCTAACACAAAACTCCATCCTGGATACCAAAATAAAAAGTTCTTGGAAAATGTGAATTAAAAAGAATCTCAGAGTCTTGGGAGAGAGGTGGAAATCCTGTGAGGATAGCCGCATGGATAGTGATGTGTGCAGTGTCATGCAAGCAAGCCAAATGCTGCAGTAATGGAGACTCGCAGCAAAATAAATAGGGTGTCACAAATAGCAACATTAATTTGTAAGCCAAATTATGTGATATACCAATACTGACTGGATTGTGTCATAAAGATCTAAGTCTGCTGTCGGCTGGTATTTTCAAGGTAAATAATTTATTCAATCTGGGCCTTCGTCTGCAAAATAGTAGATTAAGATATGCATGAAAAATGGCATGGGATTTTTTAAAAGCATGGAGGAAGCAGAGTGTTAGGAATGCAGCTTGCCTGAATTAGACAAACCTGCCTAGGAAAACAGATGTGGGTTTCTTTAAATATTAAAAAGGAGGCTATGAATGTGGAATACTAAGCAAAAATATGCAGTGTGGGACAAATGCATTATAGTCCACATGTCCATAGCAACAACAGAAAAGCCACCCGCACCTCATTCTAAACGGAGTTCTGCTAAAGGACGGAAAAAAACCCAGTAAAAGGTGGCTTCCCTGATCATTTGTAGAAAGTAACAACATGAGCTGGTGTAACAAAAGTGTGCATCAAGGTGTAGTGAGCTAGTGATTTTGCCTTCCACATATAGGAAATAACATGAAATCAATTTTCACACACTGCTGATTTCTCCTTAGCTTACATACCAGTTGCTTAACTATTAGTTTCTGCCTCTAGAATGGTTTGTTCAATACCTTTCCCGACTAATATTCCATATTATGTCAAAAATCTCTTTTTTCCCCTCAGGAAACAGCTCCAAATTATGGATGGGCAGCTGTGGATAACAGTAAGGACCATCATCTGGAACTCTCCCAGATACACCAACTAAAACTGATGAAAAATCCTGAAGCACAGGGTAACAAGTGTCCAATTGTCCTTTGGAAAACATACAAGGTTTCACATTTGTGTCTGTGAGTTACACATCCTACCCCACTCCCAGAAGTGGGGTGAACTTTTTTTTTTAAAAAGCCCTACCACCATTAAACAATGGAAAACAAAGCAAAAACTAGCCCATCCCCTTTTCAATTTATGGATATAAATTATGGCAGTCCAGGTAGATCTGTCCTGGAGAGGAAATATAGGGAAAATGAGATGGGTGCCATCAAAACTACAACCCATCTTCTTCTGTATTGTCAGTTCTACAGAGACATTTGTGGACTAGTCTTCTTTTATTTAAATTTTTTGGCACACTCCTAATACTTTACTTGGCACTATCAGTGAAACAATCAAGATAAATTTATTTTTTTCTAAAAGTAGGAAAATTTGACTATGTAACGTGTAAGCGTCACCCATTTTATCATCTGACAAAAATTAACGATAAAAAATGCAATAAACATAAATTATAAAAATAACAATTAAAATCATAAATAAGAAAACAAAAAACAAATAAATTCAAACCTCAGGCTCAATGGACCCCTAGGTGTTTTTCTGCCTTCAGTTCTCTATGTTTCTATGTCTCTATTACTCAGTATGTTCCTTGTTAGTGCACTAAACTTTCGGCAATAGGTTTATTTCTACTTTAAGGCACCAAAAGTTCTCTCTCATTTTAATTGCACACCAGAATAAAGTCGGCTATTGCTTTGTTTGAGGTGAGGAGAGGAATAGGCAAGTATGAATACCCCACTAACTAAAAATCGCCCTATTCTAAGAGGCAGGGACATGGAGAACTTCTTTCAATTGCTTTTACTTGGTTATCCATCATGCATGAGAAGCAACAGGCTTTGGCTTTGCACTTTATCTAAAATTCATGAAATCCGGTTTCACCGAACGCATTGCATACATCAATACTGTCTCATGCAGTAGATGTTGGCTGAGAGTTCTCCCATGCTGTTCCTGTATGACTCATGAGCTTCAATTTCTCTGGGTAGCTGAAGAAAGTGGTAGAGTCTCGAATGAACCACTTTAGGTAACTGATGCCACTTTAGCAATAATCAGAGTAAGCCTACATCGAAATACACAGAAATGCCAATCCCTGTAAGCAGGCTTTCCAAGGGAGCGCCAGTGAAAAAAGGATTTTCTCATTTCAAGGCAATGAATTCATTTTGAAATTTGTGGTTAGTAAAGCAAGTATTTTTTTTTAGTGAATCTTTTATAGCTTGCATTTAAAAACAAACACACCTGAATATCATAATGTTGAATTAGATACTGTATTTATGTTGTTATGGAAATGTCACAGCTTGAGTAATAATAATATTTGGAGCCAATCTGAAGCTGTGGTTAACACTAGAAACCAGAAAATTGTGAGTTTCAGTCTCAGCTTAAGCAAGCTGAGTGATTTGTGGGTCAGTCACTTTCTCAACCCTGGGAGATCTCAATGGCAAGTCCCTTCGGAAAATCTTTCCAAGAAAGCTGCAGGACTACTCCAAATAGTTGCTTGGAGTCAAGACTGACTCGAAGGCATTATCTATGTCTAAAGACCAGAATCCTGCAGGCAACAGTGGAGCCTATGACACTGAATGGAAGCCAGAGTTGGACTTTGAAGAAGCTGGATAGAAAGAACATTGATGTCTATGAAATTTAATGTTGGAGAAAATATTTGAGACTGCTAAGGGCAGCCAAGAAAGGAAACAAGTGGATCATTGGACCATCAAGTCAGAGTTGTCAATGGACACAAATCAGAAGAGTCAAATTATCTGACTTTGGACATACCATATGAAGACCTAGTTGAGCTCTCTGGAGAAGGATCCAATGATGGGAAAGAAAAATAAGAGGATGACCAACAGCAAGGTGGAATGATGTAATTAGAGCAGGAATGGACACATCATTGGAAGATCTGAAGGACCAGGTTAGTGACAGTTCATCATGGCAAAATCTATGTGGTCAACTCTAACTTGAAGACAGAAGCACACACACACACACACACACACATACAGGGGGAGAGAGAGAGAGAGAGAGCCAGACCGACACTCACACAGCCATCAAGTAGGTGCTGATGGACAAGTTCATATATTATATATGCTATTAAATATTGTATTGATCTTTTATTTATCTTGGCTACACAATTTAGGAAGGATTCAGATGCAGAGATTCTGGAACAGATGTAGGGAAGAGCAATAGGAAGGAGGTCAGGAGTAAAATCTGTGCCCTGGGAAGAAAGATTGAAATATTTTTTTTACTTTTTTTTTTTTTTTTACTTTTGAGAAAAGACAACTGAGCTGAAAAGCTGTCCTGCAGAAAAAGGTCAATACATCTCTGTCATTCCAGTAATAATGGATTTAATTTACAGGAACACAGATTCCAAATTCCAAAGAAAATGATGTCCTACACTAAGAACAGTTTGACATGGAACTTGTTAGAAAAAGTAGTTTGACTGTGAAACCAGTTCTCCAGAAGAGCCGTGGGCTTCCTTCACTGAATTTGTTCAAAGTGAAACCACCCCAATCTGTTGATGATGCTTAATTTGGATTTCTATATTGAGAGGACCTAAAATGGACAATTCTAGGACTTTATGTAAGAAGAAGCAATTGCAAATTATGCTTTACCCAGGACAATGTTGCCACATCTTAAAGGTTCTTGAGTAAATATTTGGATGAATCTATAAACTCCAAACTTAATCATCTACCTTTCCTTACTTTTCCTTCCTCCTTAGTGTCTGCTATCTGCTGGTGAAACATGGACACTAACCCCACAATCGATACAAAAGCTACGAGTGACAAAAAGAAGCCATGGAAAGATACAAACTCACCATCACAAGACAAGATAGAAAGACCTGCACATGGATTAGAGAACAAACAGAAGTATATAATACCATTAAGAGAGTACAAGAATGGAAATGGAAATGGTCTGGTCACATAGCAAAAACAACTGAGGGCAGGTGGACTAAAGCAGTCATAGAACGGATCCCACTTGATCAAAAGTGTCCACGAAAGAGATCCAAAACAAGATGGATGGACGACATCAGCAAGTATGGTGGGCCCAATTGGCAGAAAAAAGCTCAGGACCGGCTGGGTTGGAAACACATGGAAGAGGCCTTCATCCTCCAGGATAATGACTAGAATGATGATGATGATGATGATGATGATGATGATGATGATGATTTTTTCTTACATAATAGACATGATTTTTCAAACGTCCCATGGCCTGAAGTTGAAAATGGAATATATATCAAGAAAATGGTGACTATTTTAAGACATCATCTCTCAAACTTATACTTTACTGGATATACCTGCATAAGTTACAAGGTTTGGATCTACTGCACAGATTTCATCTTCTGCCCCTGTTTCTCTCTCCTGCAGCATTGAATGAAGCCCTGAGGATGTTACCTAATACGATAACGAAATGTCTGCAAGAAAACTACCAAGCTTCAGAGAGCCTCAAGGGCCTCACAAGCATCATGCAGTTCAGGAATTTGCTGGAGTTCAAGGCAGGTTCACCTTATGAGCAGGCCTTTCCAAGTGTTTCTGTTCTGCCTGACATGTCTATGGAGATTCCCCATCTTCCAGGTCATGGTTGTCCAAAAGGTCCTTTTTCCCAAAAGGCAACTGGACCTTCCTGGTGTTTTCTTTGAAAATGTTTCACTTCTCATCCAAGAAGCTTCTTCAGCGAGAAGCAAAATGTTTTCAAAGAAAAGATCAAGGAAGTCCAGTTGCCTTTGGGACCAATGGATTGAAACCTCTTTCTGCCCAGGGATGTCAACTCTGTTCAGTCCATCCCCTAAGTGCCATTATTGTTAAAATGAAATGATGAGGCCATTAGGATTAGGGAGCACTGTCTTCTGAATCAGTGTCTGGTCACTGGTCTCAGAGATACAGAGTGAGATGCAACTTCAGGTCTTTTTCTAAGATTGAGCCTTATTTTAACACAAACTGCAGGACAGAGATAATGCCCCTTTTTGTTTCCAAACCCATTCAGCACAATTCTTTTCTTTTTTTTTTTTTTATCATGGGCAGATCAATATCTCACTGATACATGTTCTGCCTGAAAAGCTGTAATGTATTCTTCCTCCACTCGGTAATAATAACTGATTTAACACTCCTAGCCTGAATGCTATGGCAACACAACGAGTGATTTATGAAGTAAAGGGGCCATTGCTCAAAATAAGCTTTTAGTTGATGGGCCCCTGAAAGAGTTTAGCTAGGAAAAAGTGTTCCTTTGGTTGCCTGGTGAGAATATCATGCAGAATTAGAAGCGACTCAGAATTACAGTGATGGCCGTTGTTGCATCCGCTTGTAAAGCCTCCTTTGAGTCAAGTTTAATTTGGGGTGATTTCATAATTCGAGATTCGAGTAGTTTTCAGGCATATGATACCAAAACAGTGGAAGTATGGAAATTGACTTACTGAACAGTAAAGCTTAATAGTGTTTTCCAAACACACGGTGCCATCAAACAAAGGACAGTGGGGGTATAAAAACAATGAAAATAAGCACTGGATTTTCTACTCTGCAGAAATTCATTTACATAATAACATCCCAGTGTGGAAGTTCAAAACTGTTGCTCCCATGCTCTCTGCACACAGCCCACCACCACAGCTGAGCGAAATGACTATTCCTGTCTGAACTTAAGTGGATCTTGAAGAAAAAAGAAAAAAAAGAGAGAGAGAGAGAGAGGGACAGAGAGCACTTTGAGATAGCACCATTCATTCTGATTAGAATCAGTATTGATCCCTTTTCTCGTGTTTAGGATTTGAAGTGTCACAAACCTTTTGGTGTCCAACGTGGATGACAGAAACTACAGTATTTTAAGTCAGCCTGGTGGAATCAGGAGGTCTAAGAAACATTCCATGTAAACACATATTTTTTTGATTGCTCCTCTCTAATCTTTACATCTTAAACCTTCAAACATCTCTTTTCCCACCCAGCAGCTTTTGACTCCCAAGATATATAGACCGCAAAAAGCAAAAATATATTGAAGCATTGTTAACATAAGTTCCTTTTTAAAAAAAATCTTAAAAAGGAAATAGTAAAAACAAATCACAAACAATTGTGGCATGAACTTTTTGAGGGGGAGAAGAGAGAGAGAACAATGAGGAGCTAAATAAATCGAGAGCATATACAAAATACAGACAGGAAGCTTGGGACTCTAAGAAGAACTGAAGTTCAGATAAAGCTGAAGCTGTGAAAAGATGCTGAGAACAAAAGCTTATTCAGATGTATTTATTTAAAAAAAGTGGAAGAAAAAAGAATCAGAACTCCAGAAGCTACTCTTAGATGATAATCTGAAGCATGGATGGGTACAGAATCCAATATTTGGATTTATCTATATTTCAAATTCATCACCTGCCAAAATCAGAATAGACTTTTAGAAATATGGATTGGGCTTTACTACAGCATTCCCCTCCATTCGGGGGTGGGGGTTGTGTTGACCATAATTTTTGATACTCATCCTTAGGTTAAATTCAGTGGTGATCCTAAGTCTGAGTAGAGAGTAAGGGAGAGGACTTTGGCAGAAATAGGCACAAACCATTAGCTAGGCAAAGGAAGTACAGTACTTGGGTGAAACATCGACATGTCCTGGGAATAAGATAGTGTTCGGAAGTAGCTCAGGAAATGCATCCCTGATTCACCGCAATGTAAAAAGCAGGGGTGAAATCCAGCAGGATCTGTCAGGTTCTGGAGAACCAGTAGTGGAAATTTTGAGCAGTTCGGAGAACCGGCAAATATCACCTCTGGTTGGCCCCAGAGTGGGGTGGGAATGGAGATTTTGCAATATCCTTCTCCCAGGAGTGGGGAGAGAATGGGGATTTTGAAGTATCCTTCCCCTGGAGTGGGATGGGAATGGAGATTTTTCAGTATCCTTCCCCTGCCACGTCCACCAAGCCACACCCGCCCACCAAGCCACGCCCACAGAATCGGTAGTAAAAAAATTTGGATTTCACCACTGGTAAGAAGGGTTATGTACCGCACAATCCCAGGAGCTCTGGTGGCTCAGCAGACTAATTAACATCCACTTACATCTGCTGCCTGCAATTACTGCAAATTCAAATCTCACCAGGCTCAAGGTTGACTCAGCCTTCCATCCTTTCTAAGGTAGGTAAATTGAGGACCCAGTTGTGGGGGCAATAAGCTGACTTTGTATAAATATACAAAAGTATGAAGGCTATTGCTTAACGCACTGTAAGCCGCCCTGAGTCTCCGGAGAAGGGCGGCATATAAATCAAATTAAAAAAAAAAATCCGACTTAACAGATTCTTCCATTATAGCAGTGGAGTCCAACCTTGGCCAAGTTTAAGACTTCTGGACTTCAACTCCCAGAATTCCACAGCCAGAATCTCAAGAAACCAGATTTCCACATCTTTCTGTAGAGTTTGGTCTACCTAGTGAAGCCAACACTCACTGAACATGACCCAGTACAAATAATTCACAACTAATTAATGGCACTTTAGAAATCAATAGCCTTCGTGATAATTTTACATCCCTGGTTTATTTGTCTGTATTATATTACTTCATTCTTTTCTCTCCATTATCACTTTTGCATTTGCTTATATATTTTCTCCAAAGTGTATGTATATAGACATGTGTATAAAGCAGCTTCTCAGTGAAGACGACAGGGCAAAATGCTATGTATCCATCCGTCAATCCAAATTTTCTCATCAACTATCTGGTGATTTTTGCACTCATGAGAAAAAATTTAGAAAACAACTTTTTCTTAATAGTGAAATAGTTGCTAACTCCTAGGATTCATAAAAGTATTACTAGAAGCATTTTCAAGAAATATAAAGTGTCACATGTTTTTTTCAAATATTTTCTAAAGATATTTTGGATACCCCCTAAATTCACAAAACTATATTCAAAAGTTTTAAATCAAAGCCCAGCTCATCCTTCATTGATTCCATGATCTTGGAATTTCTTGTATTCGTATTCCTTTCAATCTTTTCTAACAGATCTATACTTTTCAAAGGAAGAAGTACTTCCTTCACATCTGGCAGCAACAGAGCAGATTCCAATTCATCAAGTTGCAAATCAGGTCCAACTGTTATTTCCTGTTTTTGGATCTTGTCTTTGGGTTTCATTCAAAGCCCTTGTTGACCCATCAGACTTTTGCCTACGGAGATTCTCAGCTATCCAGGTCACGGTTGTCCCAAAGATGTATTTTTCCCCGAAAGGCAGCTGGACTTCATTTTTCCTTGAAGATGTTTCGCTTCTCATCCAAGAAGCCATCAGATTTTTAGTTATATTTCCAAATATAGCCTGTAAGTTGGAGAGTAGCCTTTTTTCAAATGTTTCCCAGATTTTGTTTTGTTTTGTTTTAATTCACATTTTTAATGCTTTTGCCTAGTTTTGTCTTATCCTTGTTAATTTTTTTCTTTAGATTTTGTAATTTTAATCTTGTGAATTTAAAAAAAAAATATTTAAAAGAAATTTCAAATGAGATTGCCCATGATGTCTTGGAAGAAGAGAGAGAAACCTTTCTGCCAATCAAGGGGAAAACTTCCCCTTGTAATACTAACATATTTCTTATTGCCTACAAGCACCTGATTCTGCAATTTTACTCAGCACAACCACACAAACTGAGTCATACAAAACACCTTGTGGCCTTTTATCAGCATCCTTCTGTTGCCTAAACAAAGTTTAAAAATGTACCAAAGAATGTCCCCAATTTGCAACATTCACAGAAACCCCAGATTTTCATTGGGAGACATGGCTTGGGGATTATGGACTACCACAATTTTCTTGACTCAAATGATAAATCTTCCTTCTTATAATCATTATATATTCCAGGCATTTTGAAAAATCCTTTTCTTAGAAATGCACATAAATTTAAATCCCCAAGGTCTTCTTCTGAGGTTATTAATCTGGGTGACTACTTGCAATAAGTAACCAAAAGAAAAAGAAAAAGAAAAAAGGTTCTGAATCCTCCTGTCTTAGGGGCATTACAAGTCAATTTAACTGTCTAAATGAGCTATACCTGGAATTAAAACTTCTACGCATTCTGCTCCACCGTTAAAACGCTGCAGCTTTAAAATAAACCTCCAGCAGGCAAATTTTACCTTCCCTGCCAGTTCATAACATACACTTGGCTGTTTGTGTAAGCTTCAGTGCATGCGAAAATAGGAAGGGATTCAACAAATTAAAATGTTTAGTAAACAAAGTTGTCCAAAGGGAAATCATTAGCAAAAGCAGATTCTCTGAAGATGCTCACTGGGAAGTAAAATTGCTTCATTACATAAACTACTAGACACAATGAAAATTGAGTCCAACACCTGTTTAGGATAGGAAAGAGCCGCTTCCTTCCCTCCTCCAGCCCAGCCCCCTGCAGTCCCTAGAAAAACCCTGGGCTGCTTGTTCACAATGCACACGAAATCGGCTTTTAATTCTTGCATGTCGTATCTGGCTGCATGTAAACGGAACACCCACGAGGAAGGCCTGGGGAGCTCAACATGTTGAACTCTGACAAAGGAACGTGATTCATTCCTCCCAGATAGACTCGATTTGAACATTTGAACATATGGAAAGTTTACACCACACCCAGGGAGTTCTCATATTGTTAAAAAAAACCCACCACATTATCTGTCAGTATGTGTTTTGTGAGAAGATGCACCAGCTCAACCATCTGGATGATGAATGATGTTGACAGGTTGTGAGAAGGTTAAAGTAGGGTCAGATGAGCTAATACTTAAATTGGAGACCTCCAGGAAATTCCGGAGCTGCAGGCCAGATGGGCAAGTCAAAATAAATCTCCAAATTGGGTGATGGAAAACCATTTCTGAACTGTGAAGTTACATATAGATCCAACACTTCCGTGTCATAAGCAGGAGTCAAAGTCAATGGTAAAAAGCTTTTTTTCTTTACCTTTACATCAAGAGAACGGGTCCCTAGAAACAACCCTTGCGTGTCTATGCTTGACCTAAAAGCAGGGTGGAATGGAGACAGGTAAAATTGATGTGGCTTGAAAACAAACTAAATATTGGGGAGGGGGGAATCTTATTCTAGAAGCAGCTCATGTACATTTTGTGTGTGTATATGGGAAGTGCAGAGAGAGGGACAGGGGGCAGCAAACAAACATAAATGTAAACCACTTTTAAAAATATAGGTCAATATTAGAATCCTGCAACATTTAAAACCCCTTTTCCCTATGTACTCACATATTCTCTTTCCCTCATTTCTTCCCAAGGTGTACTGCTTCACAAATTCATAGTCAGCAGTGCAATGGTGCATAATTCTGCATCATTACACAGCCTGACAGACAGATGCTTGTACATCCCACGCTAATGGCATCCCAGTCAAAATAACAGCACCAGAGCTTTCTTCCTGAAAAGATTAACTCCGTCAGGGAGTTTCTAGCAATTTGTTTTGCAGAAATCCAGTTCTTTTTAGTGACCATTTCCAGGAAGCGTGTGTGTGCTTTGCTCCATGATGAAGTTTCTTCTTACTAAGGCTAGCAGGGCTGAGTACAAAACTCTGAACAACCACTAGATGTCAGCAGAAGCAAAAACCCTATAAAATTCTAACTCTTCATATGCCATCTAGTGACCATCAAATTTTTGCAGCCCAGCTTTCTCTGTGCATAAAAATATTGAGTGAGACCATTTCACGACGGAGAACGAGGTAGTATCCATCCTGCATAAATGAGGAGGTAGAGATGCTGAATCAGAAGTTGCTATGGCGATGGATTAAATGGAAGTCAATAAAATGAATATCCATCCAAATAAGAAAGGGCTCTTAGTGAGAAGAGGATTTAATATTCCTCTTGAGAAGGTTTTCTAGTATTGCCTTACTTGGATACAATTTGCAACCTTATTTGACCACAAAACCTGAACAAGATATTTAGATCTGTGTGATAGCCAGGTGGGAATACACCAGGGTTGGGTTCTACTTACCTTTACTACCATTTCGCATCGTGCCTGCGTGCGCGCAGATGAACAGATTGCCTATGATGACATCCAGGTCAGTGGGCGGAGCCTCCCGCCGGTTTTACTACCGGTTCTTGCGAACCGGTCCGAACCGGGGACCACCCACCACTGGAATACACACCTTCAGACTTGTGGGATCAATTAGGCTGCAAGATCCTCTTTGTTGTGTATGCATTTGATAAATAAGTGCATTTTCAAAGTAGAACTGCTGGTGCTGTTTGGGTGGCTGATAGTCCTTCAATCTCACACTGATTACATATCAATAGCAAACTTCTAGAGAACGTCTAGAGAAAGTCAGGCTTGTTTTTCAGAGCTTTCTCTTATCTCTGAGCAAGCATTATGCACAGAAAATGGGGAAGATCTTTCTTCCATCCAAGCACGGAATATGATATTTATTTGTAAAACAGGCAGAATCCAAATTATACCTTATATAGATTGAAACTTCTCTTTCAGACTAAAGCAGGTCACTTATAAAGCTTGATTGGGACAGAAACTATACTACAAACGGATTGAAATAATTCCACACTGCCCGGAAAGATCACATTTCATAAACACACAATAATTTGGTTATTTCTCCCTAGCAAGTCTAAAATCTCTCCCTAAAGATGGAGAAAATATGCTAATAGGACTTAAAAAAAGAAAATAAATCTGATTACTAAAATTTGGGATATGAATTTTCATCTCACAAGAGAGAGCTGTAAGAAGATGTGAGACAACAGAATATTGAACTGTGAATAATACATTTTCTATATTCTATTTGACAAATATTTCTCATGTTCAGTTCAAGGGGTAAAGTAGGGATTTTAAGTAAAAATAAAGAGAATCTGATAAATTCAAGTTGCTTCCAATATCTTAGCTTTTTTAAAAATAAAATAATAACAAATGAAAATAATAAAATTATAACACACAAGTAATCGCATGTAAGATTATGTGTATTTTCCTATGTACATTTTTGAACATTTTATACAAATTTCATTTCAACCCTTGAATGCATAAGTCAGTGCTTTGGCCCACTTATGTCTTACGGAAGAGTGAGTTGGACACATAAGGGGAAAATTCAAAGCACATTGAACGCAGTGGGAATGGGCACTTAAGAATTGTGTGACAAAGTCACAAATAACTTGATCTGCTAGGGGTTGCACAAACTGTAATAATTTTAAATATGGTTTTAAGGGTTTTTTAACTTGTTTTACTATTTTGTGATTTGTATTATTGATTGTTGTTGTAAGCCGCCCTGAGTCCTTCGGGAGAATGGCAGCATATAAATCGCAAAAATAAATAAATAAATAATAAATAAATAAATAAAGTCAAAAGATATCAAGACTCAAATGAAACTTTGAAGACTTAAATGAAAGTGGATTGAGTATAAAAAGAAGTGAGCAGCAGGAAAATGTTTGGAAGTGTTTTGAATATACAGAGAAAATGAATGAGCACTAAATCACAAAAGACATGAAAGAAGGAGATGGAGAGGAAAGGAAAGAGCAAGGAAATTGAAGCTGAGACTCTAGAAAGAGTGCAGAGAAGAGCAACAAAGAGAATTAGGGGACTGGAGGATAAAGCATATGAAGAACGGTTGCAGGAACTGGGTATGTCTAGGTTGATGAAAAGAAGGACTAGGGGAGACATGATAGCAATATTCCAATATCTCAGGGGTTGCCACAAAGAAGAGGGAGTCAAGCTATTCTCCAAAGCACCCGAAGGCAGGAGAAGAAACTATGGATGGAAAGTTATCAAGGTGAGAAGCAACCTAGAATCAAGGAGAAATGTCCTGACAACGAGAAGAATTAACCAGTGGAACAACTTGCCTCCAGAAGTTGTGATTACTGGAAGTTTTTAAGAAGAGATTGGACAACCATTTGTCTGAAATGGTACAGGGTCATGATGGCGAACCTATGGCACACATGCCAGACATGGCACACAGAGCCCTCTCTGTGGGCACACGTGCAGTTGCCCCAGCCCAGCTCCAATCGCATTTTTCCATCTCGTTTCACTCAATCAATTCCAATTTCTGGAGAAAGAAAAAGAACTTGCAAAGTTTGAATTGATTGAGTGAACTTTTTCACTTGCATACTTCACAATGGGGGAGATGGGATCCTGTCCTCCTCCTGAAGCACAATGTGACCCTGCATCGGCTCGGCAAAAAGCCCCCGTTTCTTTTCCCGCAGAGCTGCTGGTGTTGGGATGCCCCGCCTCCTCGCTGGCCAGCTGGGATTTTTCAGGCACTTAGCTTGGACACCTATGAGCTCCACCTCACCCTCCGCCTCAGAGAGTGAGGCGCAAAAGTTTGGCCGGGCTCCTTGAGAGACGGAGTTTTCAGGGAGCCGATCTAGCACCCAGGCTGGCTACAACGCAAACATTCATTCTCGGCTTTGAGATTCCTAGCTGCCATGGGCAGCGAAGCTAGTTCATCCCCCTATGCCGATCTGGCAGACAAAACAGGAAAGGGGGGGTGGAGAGAAACTGTCCCGTTGCCAAGGTATTCGTGGGTCGGAGGGGGACAGGAATTCCAACCTCAGCCTCCTGGGGCGGGGCGGGGCTTTGGGCAAAGGCTGGAGGGAAGCACCACTGGCTCACTGGCACTCTCTCAGCTCTCGGCTTGACTCAGGCAGCAGTGCAGCTCACATTGCCCTTTCCAAGCCCGCTGTCAGGGAAGCTCGGCAGTGGCGAGGGCTGGCTTTTTGTCTAGCTTTGTCCGGCTGTCGGGGGGAAATGGACAGGGGCCTGGGGAGGGTGAGCCAGACCCAGATGCCTCCTGGGTCCCCTCGTCCCAGAAGAAGCAACCTTACCCTCTCCCCTCTCTGCTAGGCCCCTTCTTCACACGGGGTCGCCCAGCAGCGGGAATGGAGAGGGAGCAGGGGGAAGTGGCGGCCGCTAGCATGGAGGGGAGAGTGCCACACGGAAGTGGGAAGCGTCTGGGTGCTCCCTTTTCAGCACTCAGTGCCAAAAAGGTTCGCCATCCCTGCTTTATAAATTTTATACTGATGGTACCACTTTATACTGCACTATTGAGGCCAAACTTGGAATACTGCATTCAGTTCTGGTTGCCACAATACAAGAAAGATGCTGAGATTCTAGAAAGAGTTCAGAGAAGAGCAGTAAAGATGACAGGAGTCCTGGAGGTTAAACTATATAAGGGAACTAAGTATGTCAAGTCTAATGCAGAGAAGAACTAGGGGTGATATGATTGCAATCTTCCAGTACTTGGGAGGCTGTCCCAGAGGAGATGGGGGCTAGCTTATCCTTCAAAGCAGATGAGGGAAGGACAAGAAGTAATGGCTGGGAGATCATTAAAGAGAGATCTAATCTAGAAGAAGATTTTTTTTTTTTGACAGTGAGAACAATTAATCATTGGAATAGCTTGCCTGCTGGAGTTGTGGGTGCTCCATCATGGGAGGCTTTCAAGAAAAGATTGAAGGGCTGTTTGTCTGGCATGGTATAAGAACTTCTTCCCTGGCCAGGAGGTTTGATTAGGAGACTTCTGAGATCCCTTCCAACCCTATGAGCCTATGCTAGGATATAAGGAACAGAAAGGAGTTTTGAACGGGTTGATATTAAGCTCTCCAACCTCATTCTCTGCTTATACCAAAAAATGAACGAATATAATGAGTACATGCTAATATATGTCTCTCAGCCATCTTCTATAAGCCATTGTGT